>NC_088304.1:22987197-23287197 GCF_032854445.1 Liolophura sinensis
ATAAAGCACAGTTTTCTGCTGAGACAGTTTTGTACCAAGGCATAATTGCTCACGTATTTACGAACGGTGAGTGAGACGTGGGCAGGTGGCTAATGGCGCTTGTCTGTCTATTGCCCGAGAGATGCTAGAACATAAACTGTTATTGCAGAAGGTCATTTTGTTAAATATAACACGTATATTCTATTAACGCAACATAAAGAATGTATTTCACTAGCAGGATATTATGTTGAAAACGACACAGTCTAATGTCATAATGGCAGAATACATTCTAGCATCACTTGAACAAGGTGCTAAAATCAATGGAAGGTCTGCCAGCAACCTACAGATGGTCGTGAGTCTCCCCCCTTCTCTGTCCGGTTTCCTCCCACCATAATGCTGGTCGCCGTCGCAGAAGTGAAATATTCTTGAGTACGGCGTAAAATACCAATCAAATAAACAAATAAAATGAACGGATTTTTTTATATCCATTTATTTATTTATTTCTCTAATTTATTTATTCATTTGATGGATGTTTTATGCGGTACTCAGGAATATTTCAGGCATGACGGTGGACAAGACTATGGTGGGAGGAAACTGGGCAGACCTCAGGGGAAATCCAAAACTGTCCGCAGGTTACTGCCAGAATTTACCATGTAAGAATGAGAGGAAGTCAGCGTTAACTGGACTCACAAGGAGTTAGTGTGCTCCTAATTTTTTTATCCCACTCGATCAACGGATGTCCCAATTTTCTATAATGTTCCTTTTAGTGGCGTATCATTCTTATTTCAAAAGACAATTGTTTTCTAAATCTAAGACGTTCTCTCATATATGACGGAAATTTTTCAATCTGGCGTTAAATCCTGATTATCTATTCATTCAAATTAAATCTTTAGATTAAAGCCTAAATGTCATGTGCCACCTGTCACGCCTCTGGCATATCAGTATAACTACGGTCTGTTTCCCCTATTTTACCTGTATTCAGCTATGTTTTCCACATCATGTAAATGAGATTTTTTCTGCATAAAGAGCACCAATGTCATGAACAAATTAAAGAAAAATTCAGCTGAAACTAAATTTGATACTACATTTATTTGCTAAATTATGCATTTCAATAGAAAAGACATCTTGTCTTGGCATATACAAGCAAAGCAACAATGGAAATCGAGAAGTAGGAAATTACATCGTCTAATGGAAGCAAACAGTCAGAAAACTTTATACGTTAGGAACGTAAAGATAAATATTTAAATACTTCTCAACGTTGGCGTCTATCGCGACTTTACTGGGCCATGGTAGTTGCCTCATTCTCGGGGGCTTCTGTCATCTCTGCTGCAGCTTCGGCGGCTGTAAATGGAAACAATTTAACATGTAGAATGGCGCGCCATTTGTCATCCTGTCTTTGAAAAGTTTCGGCTTCCCCGTCGACACCCTGTCCTCAGTCCACCCGACCTCTCAACCTCACCCAACCCAATCAAATGATTATATTATATCTCTGTTATAATAAAAACTGTATTTATAGCAAATGACTTCCCGGTATTAACCATTCTGTAATCTTACTAAAAATCTATCGATG
The DNA here is from genome assembly GCF_032854445.1 of Liolophura sinensis. Classification (NCBI taxonomy): domain Eukaryota; kingdom Metazoa; phylum Mollusca; class Polyplacophora; order Chitonida; family Chitonidae; genus Liolophura; species Liolophura sinensis. The sequence goes on from NC_088304.1 coordinate 22,988,747, forward strand.
AAGAAGGAAATTGAATTCGGACCAATAAAAGCTATCCTTTCTCTTTTAATTTTGCCTGGAATTCTGTGACCTTCGTAAAAAATCAAAAGGAATAGCCTTTACGATTCATTGAGAGCAAAATCACTCACTTCCTGATTCTCTTGACACCCCGGTATTATCCATTCTGTAATTCTATTAAACAATGTTGGAGAAGACAATTTCCGAAATAAAACTTGTCTTTAGTTTTGTTCTTTATTTTTTCCGGAATTAATAATCTGCCATGTCTTCTTCAATTCGTGAAAACTTTTGAGAAGAAAGAAATAAAGAAATGACGCTTTACAGAGAATACACTACTCACTTTCTGATTCTCTTTTGGCGATTTTGTGATTGTTGACCAAAAACTGACTGGCTGCTTTCTTGTCAAGTGTAATGGCTTTTGTGGATACGGTTACCAAAACTACCAGACAGGCAATGAGGACAATGGTGGACGACTTCATGATGACTGAAATGAAAACAAAAGGTTAATGGTTGTATTTAAATGAATGCCTTTTCCAGTGTAAGGCACGTGAAACTGTGTAAGGATATATTTGATTTGATGGAATCGGCGTTTCGGATGCTAGCTGTGACATAGATTTATATAATTTCATTAAACAGTTTGATTAACATAGCTATCAAGACAAAGCAAGATTTGTCCTTTTCTTTCACTAAATATACGATCCTTGATCACTTTTTTTGTTGTTCTTTTGATATGCTTTTGGTCAGTACACGACGGTGTCTCATCATGAGTAACTGGTCCCTACACCAAGTGATGATAACGTCAAACTATTGGATTGGCATGCCGACCTGACGACCAGTAATGCTCATTGATCTTAGATTTATTTATTTATTTGATTGGTGTGTTACGCCGTACTCAAGAGTATTCATTGGTCTTAGACATGGCAATGAAAACTGAGTTATCGAAGCTACATGTACATTTAAAAACATGACAAATAATAAGACGAATATACTCACTTGTCACCTTGGGATCCTGAAGCTTTTTGAAACGGGATGTTTTGATCTTTCGAGCTGTTGCTTTCTGATTAGACTGTCAAACATCAGCCGTATTTATACAAAGGGCCCCTTGCAACTAGATGGGAAGCCCCGTGTGACTCAGGTTGTCAACCTGCTCACAGTGACAGTCTCCGAAATCACGCTAGGGCTTCACCGGTTTGCGGTTGAGGCTGTTATGCAACAGGTGTAGCCGATGAAATAGGCCAGGCTAAAGTATTCGTTCCAAACCATCAGATTACTGTATGCCGTTAAATGCACAGGATAATATCATTTTCCGCCTAATGTTGTTATTTGAAAAAAAAATTTGTCTTTCTAATTATACAGTTAATATATTACAGTGTCTTTGATAGTCACTTTCTATGAAACTTAACTGATAAACAGGTGCACCTTTGTAATTATCCGGCATGCTGTCAGCTGAAGTAAATACCGTTGAGCTTTCATTAGAAGAATAATGTATATAATCTTTATAGATTTACAATAATATATTTAAACATAACTAACGATAAAGTTTGACAATACATGAAGAAATGTGAAAAAAATTTCTTGTCTGGTTCAAATTGATCTATATATATATATGAAGAAATATGAAAAAGAATTTCTTGTCTGGTTCAAATTGATCCATATATATGAAGAAATATGAAAAAGAATTTCTTGTCTGGTTCAAATTGATCTATATATGTATATATGAAGAAATATGAAAAAGAGTTTCTTGTTTGGTTCAAATTGATCTATATATATATGAAGAAATATGAAAAAAGAATTTCTTGTCTGGTTCAAATTGATCTATATATATATGAAGAAATATGAAAAAAGAATTTCTTGTCTGGTTCAAATTGATCTATATATATATGAAGAAATATGAAAAAGAATTTCTTGTCTGGTTCAAATTGATCTATCCATTACCTCGCTTTATTCAGCACGAAAAAAATACTACGCAATTATAGGAATGTAACTAACGTATTCTATTCGTCACATCGGTTTCAAGGAACGCATGTTACCACTAAACCATATGCGGTTAATTGTCTAGAAATCATGAAAATATTATGATGAATGGACTTCCAAATTATTTATATTTTTTCGATTTATAAAACTCTGATTTCGTGAACGAACACGATACTTCGTTCTCGCTTACTACAACCTAACTAGACACTGAATATATGGAAATAATTTTGGTATACGAAATTAGCCTGTTATAAAGGGAATTCCATTCTAAGGAAAACACCCTAAAATAGCAAAATCTGTTTTAGATGAAAAGTATAATACTTTATGTATAGATTTTATTCTAACTGTTCATGAATCCTTCGCCGCCATATGACTGAAAAATTGTTAAGTACGACGTTAAACCCCACTCACTCACTCACTCTCTCTCTCACTTACTCACTCACTCACTCACTCTAACTGTTCATGTAAATGCTTAAATAGTAGAATCTTAGAATCTTAGAAGCACGACGGCTTAAACAGGAATAAGTCAACAGAAATTCATCGCACGTCACTGGTATAGATTTATTTAAAATGCCGTGTTGTCATTGCATTTAATGAACAATAACAGGACAAAAAAAACGTATTATTTTCTCAAACAGATTTCGTTAAGATCGTGATGGCCATCATCCACTGTTTGCTTACATCCAAGCTTTTGTTGACGCTCCTGTGTCAGTGTAGTCTATTCGCTGAGACATAGCGAAAGCTGATTCATTGCTTGGAGAATGTTCAAATTGCATTGTAAAATACATGGATTTCGAGGCGGTTTGTCATTTCAGTCTTGTATGTTATGTCTGCACGGGTGTTTTTATTGTTCCACGACGTTATACATTCATGCCTCGCTATGTTTGTAAAGTACATGGACGTTCGCTGCATTGTTTGTTTCACTTCCGCAAATACCACTCCCTGTTAGGTCGCGTGTTTTAAAGTCAAACAATATTGTATTCTCCCGGAGTAGTTTATACCACTCACTGTACTGTTTTCGGAAGATGGTTCGAGTAACCAAAACATTGTATGATTTGTTTTATCAGCTGAAAGGTAAGGTTGGTCGCAACGGGAACACACCAATCATTCGGTTTACATCGTCCATAACACTATGCTGACCGGATACGTTTATGACCGAAGGAGGGAATTTGTACAGTTTCTCACAATTTTAATACCGTTTGCCCGAACAACATTTCTTTCTGCACATTACTTTTTACAGATATCTCTCTTTCGCCTTGTAAAGCTCTACCCGAGCCGACTACTGTTGGATTCGAACCCACCACCTTAATTATGGGTCATTTTGCGCATTTACTTATTGAATTCAGCTAGAATCAATTATATATCGATACAAGAAACATTAAGGCAAGTAAACAATAGTTGAAGTTTGATGGAAAAGTCTTAGCACATGTACATTTATGTTGTTTTTCCTAATTTTATAAGTTGCCAATAGGGATGACATTACATGCATGTAGTCTACAAACAGAACAGTTGTCCCGGCAAGCCGTATAAAAATCAGAGAAAATGTACAAATTCCATAATTCACTATTTACCTACAAAAAACCCAATAGCCCCAAACTTCCGCTCTCCTAAAAACGTTGTTAGTGTCCTCTCACTAACTCTCGAAATAAACTTTTTAGAACACTTTTATATATTTTTCGATCGGACTCAACCAGGTCATGCCACACCCTCAGGCGAGGGGAATTTGTATAAATTCGGCAGATGTTTCACAGTCTAATCTGAAAGAAACACCTCCTCAGATCCAGAAATCCCATTTCCTATTAAGAAATGAAGATCAATAAAACCGGGATCTTTAACATTAAAAACATATGTCGGTGTTGGAATCGGCTACCCGTAAGGACACGTCGTCGTGTACTGACCGAAATAATGTAATAAAATTAAAACTCCGGACTAAACAATCCAGCCAACATCAATGTTAAAACCATTAAACTTTTGTTTTCAATTCAGTCACCATGAAGTCGACCACCATTGTTACATCATTGTTCACAGCCGCCAATGGAAGCTGCAGAGATGACGGTAGCTACCAAGGCAGAGGAAACGATCGAGGTGGCGGAAAGTGGCGAAAGAATTATAAAAATTTACTTCAGTTGATTCTTCTTTGATTTCTGTATGTCAAGCTGTAAACTGACTTGGAAAACGGGGATTTCCTTAAAGAGTGAGAAGAATTCAGGAAAACCTGTTTCTTTATGAAGCGTTTTTAGCACTGTAGAAAATATACATGACGCAAGTGAAAGATAGCCAGATTTAGTACTGAGTACATGTGCTCAATAAACACTTTCCCCATGGCAATAAATATTTTATTAGTGTAAGGGTGACTGAATTTATGTCGTATTTTTCAAATGGCCAAAGATTTGTTTGTTGGTGTACACCTGCTGTGTGGCGGCCAATTTATGTTTTCTCGGGTGCGTATATAGTTTTCTTTGTTTTCCCGTCTGTACGTCTATGTTACTCAGACCGAGGGGCTACAGGCCTCCCGAGCTCTCAAACAGTGGACAACTCCCGTCTGCCGTGTATTATCTGGTTGATTTGAACGTGGCAAACTTTGTTTTATTTAACATAATATTATGAAATAATGGAGTCATTAGAGGAAAAGTGACACCGAAAACAATGGCTCTCTCATATTTGTTAACATGTAACGGTCTAGGTTGTGTTGATACGATTTTGGGCAAGGTCCGTGTCAATGGAATGGGTGGGAAATAGATCATCCAATCAGAGCGAGGCGCGTGACATTTAATGACCAATAAATCCACATTTTCCGCCAGCACCTCTTCCTATCAGTCCGAGCTCTAAATATGAACATAACAGTTTTTGCGACATAGAGGAATGATGCTTTTAAGTCAAACTAATAAAAACTGCCAGAAGCGAACGATTTATTTTGTGGAGAAACTTGTGCATTCAGTTAAAGTTAAAATGGAAGGTGCTGCCTGAGATGGTAGGCTCGGGCGAACACCTTCTTCAACTCGGTCACACTCTGTGTCTGAGTGACTATAGCCATTGAGTCAGGCGCGATGATAGAAGTCACAGAGGCATCCGACGACGACTGAGCGAAAATAACCGTTGGATGTAAAACACTGCTCAAAGAGCGGCGTTTTTCTTCAGACGGCCTCTAGCTGCATGTAGCTCCTCATGTTGGACTCGTCCCGGTGGCCAGTGACGGACATTGTCACATGTATTCCAACCCCCAGCGTAGCTCAGACAGTCGTTGTGTACCGTTGACTGAGCCGAGCATCACGGGAGATACCATCATCCAGCACAAGCTGTTCACTCCCATCGATTGCTTATAATACCAGCAATCCGCCGCTTTTGGGGGTAAATACAATCGTAAATATTTCACCTTTAAACTTAACTGCCTGGCCAGTTATATGTAAATTCATTTTGCCCTTTGTCCTCTGAAAATGTGACCTGTCAAATTTTGAAGACAACAGACGTTCTGACAGCACAACCCAAACCCCTATTTTATTAGCAAAATTTAACAGTCCATGACGAGGATGGCCACTGTGTGTAGATTATCAGTTTGAGCACACTTCGCTTACCATTGCTGTTAGCGTTAAAGTTTTGGAGATATGTTAGAATGTTTGTTTTCTTAGGTTTTAAGAAAAGACAACGAATAATATAACCATTGATTTGAAAAAAATGACTGACTGTTTAGGTGTATTTCCACCACTCTTCCTGACCAATAATATAGTTGGTCAGGAAGAGTGGTGGAAATACACCTAAACGGTCAGTCATTTTTTTCAAATCAATGGTTATATTATTCGTTGTCTTTTCTTAAAACCTAAGAATTCTTCAAATCAATTTTAAACTGGACTTCTTATGAGGCCGTGGGTTGTTAGAGTCAATGTTAGAGTAACGGGAAACACGATGTTGCGTCACTCGTACTTTGCGCACGCACATATGATTGAAGGCAAACAGGAGATCGGGTAAGGTAACCAAAAAGCGCTGAGTTCTCGGGATATGGATTGATTGATCAAAATTCATAACATGGCAATCACTTTCAATGTCTCTGCGCGTGCGCATTTTGCCTACTTTATAATGCTTTATCTAAGTTAATGATATGCAACATCATAAAGGCAAAAAGTTATGCTTTTTAAATTTCGTGTTGGAAGCTTTATCGGTGCATATGGTATGCGTTTAAACCGGTATCTTTTTTTCAAGCTCTCGAAGCTTGTCTCTCAGAGTTCATTGCGTCGTTTCTTCATTACTTTTTTCCCCATAGATCAGAAGACCAGGGAGAAATAAGGTTGTTAACGTATAATCCAATGTGTCTCATTAAAGGTTTTCGAAAAACTTCCGAAACATAGCCCAGTTTTTGACAAACTGGTGTTCTCTTCCTGAAGATGTTGAAATATATCTCTCTGCATTCTTATATTCGACTACATTCTTTATGAAGTACGTAAAACATATGTTTTCGTATTTTGCTTTGTTATTCATAACATATTGTTGCTTCGTCACTTTATTGATTCATTACCTCTGTTCTCCGGTCCCTATACAAGCTTACCGTCGCGGTCAGTACCTCTGTTCTCCGGTCGCTATACAACCTTGCCGTCGCGATCAGTACTTCTGTTCTCCGGCCCCTATACAACCTTGCGGTCGCGGCCAGTGCCTCTGTTCTCCGGTCCCTATATAACGTTGCGGTCGCGGTCAGTAAATTTTCTATCTCGGGTGACGCCGGCGGGCTTGTGCGCAGACTTGATCTGACGTTGTGACACAACCATTTACATAATTACTTACGTACCTTTGTCTTTGGGAGCTAGTGTTAAAAGTTATTTTCGAAATCGATCTTGCGATTATCGACTTGGAACTCCCTTTACGGACTACGAATGGTATACGAATGTCGGACATGACGCTTATATTTGTATTTACAGAACCGATATACCGGTTCGATCCGGTATTGTTATCCGGGATTTAGCCCTGCTACCCACAAAGGTGTGAAAGATGAACAAACGCCAATATTTCTGTCGACGGCTTCTTTATTGACGGTTGGTGGTTGGTAGACACGGAAAACACGCGATGAACATGCAACTCTCCACCAAGGTTAGAAGACTGAATTTTGGGCCGAAATGGAGACTCCTTCTGAGGTATACACCTGCGGAAAGTATGTATTAAGAGTAAACTAATTTTTCTGTGCTTAATCTTACATTAAGCCACGTTTATTAATTTACGCCGAAAATGCTTTATAAAGGAGACGAGTTTTTCCCAGTTCTTCTCACTCAGCAGGGTATCATCGTTCCACAAGTCACTCAATTTTACAGGCTTGTACCTCGTTGTTTATTGGCCTATACACCAGAATTGTTCACTTCTACAACTAGGGCTGAGTTTCATAGATGTAAACATGTACAACCCTAGCTGGGAATGAGTATGTGTGTATCAAGAAGAAGACAGGGGTGAATTTCACTTTGACAGAATCACATAGAGCAGCAGTGTAATATATTGTGCATACGAGTTTCCGTGGGGAGTTAGCTTATTCATAACTAACGAGGCTGTGAGTTCGAATCCAGCTGGCATCTATTGCGGCCGTGCGGAAGTATTCCCCAAGTAATGACTGGTTTAGTTACCCTTATACGTGACTGACTCCACACAGGTGATATATTTGTCGCAGGAAACACCAATAGGATGAACGAATCAAAGAAAAAAATAGCTGATGAAAATTTGGTAAAATATACATTTTATTTGGTAAATTCTTCATTTCCAAAGAAAAGACATCTTGTACATGGTGTAAATCGAGGAAAACAATAATAGAAATCAATACACAGATGAAATAACGAATTATATCATTTCACTAAAGCAAAGAGTAAAAACGTTATCTCTTAGGAAGGTCAAAGTAAACATTTGAATATTTCTCAACGTCGGCGCCTCTCGCCACTTTCCGCCGCTTCGGCAGTTTCCGCTGCCTCCGTAGCTTCTGCCGCTTCGGTAGCTTCCGTCGTCTCTGCAGCTTCGGTCGCGGCTGGGAACAGAAATATCACGTCATTCGTCGACATTTTGTGGAAAAGTTTAGCCTTCCATCCCGACTGTCCACCCAATCCGACCCAACCCAACCAAAAACACAAATACTTATTTATATTTATTTGTTTTATTTATACACTTACAAATTCTCTTTTTATCCCGTTATATTAATGTTATGAAGAGAAACATTAGCAAATGATGATTATCCATTTTGCAATCCTCTGACACAGTTTTTTAAAGCATAAAACAAAGTTTGGAATAAATCTACTCTGTTCTTCTTGTTTAATTTTTTCATGTACGTGATAAAGATATACATGTATACTACCATTTTTCGACTATTAGCATCTACAGTTTAATATTTAAACTACTCACTTTCCGATTCTCTTTTGGCGATCTTGTGTCTGTTGACCAAAAACTGACTGGCTGCTTTCTTGTCAAGTGTCATGGCTTCTATGGAAACGGTTACCATGACAACCAGGCAGGCGATGAGGACGATGGTGGAAGTCTTCATGTTTACTGAAATGAAACAAAAGTTCATGAGCTGGTAAGAAAATGTGAATTATGTGTTACATTTTGCCTTTTGTGTTTAAATGATCTCGATATACTGCACAAGATCTGTGTACTAATGTGAAGAGAAAATATCATTTGATGCAATCCATGTTTCTAAATGCTGAGGGGTCGGGAAAAACTTTGTTCTAAGACAACTTTGTTGAGAAATAAAAGCAAAAGATAAATATACTCACGTGTGACTTTGGATCCTAAAATGTCTTAAATGGGAATTTTTGATCTGTCGAGAAGTTGTTTTCTGCTTTGACAATCAGACATCGGCTGTATTTATATGAAGTTCTCTCGCCCAAAGGTGTGACATGACCTGACTGATTTTGATCGACCAATAAATGCATTTCCCAAAATAGCCGGTTAAAGTTTATTTCAAGAAAGTTCACGATATCTCGAATAGAGAGGAAGTAAGATTTCTGACCATGCGTGGGAAAATGTGGATTCGGTCTGGCTAAAAGTGCTCGCTTTGTCGTCAAAGCTCACGCTTGCGGGATTTTTAGTAAGTGGACAGTTTGTACATGGGAAAGAGTACAAAGACATTATAAACATAATGCAAAACACGATAGTCAAACCATATTTATTTACATCTATGCTTTTTTACGCATATATTTGATTTGATTTTTGTCAGTGTATGCAAATGTATTTTTACCAAAAAAGTCAAAGATACGAAAAAAGGCGAGCTTTTTTATATCAAAATCTTCATTAAATGGTTCTCCATCGAAATAGATTATAGGATTCGTCATCAAAACGGATAATGGTACTTTGGCTTGCATAATAGCTACAGGAGAGCAAAAAAATTTGTTATAGGCAAAAGAAATTTGATGTTGAAACCTTTTGTTAAAATATGCTTAATCAAAGCATGCTTACACGTAATATGTCACCCTCACGATTGCAAGCGAGTGAAAGGTTTTGATAAAAGCATTACTGTGTTAAAATGTTCCCCTTCAAAGCACATATAAATTGCTTTCGTGTTTACAAGGGGGTGAGTTAAAAAGGTTTTGATATAAGCATTACTGTGTTAAAATGTTCCCCTTCAAAGCACATATAAATTGCTTTCGTGTTTACAAGCGGGTGAGTTAAAAAGGTTTTGATATAAGCAAAACCGTGTAAAAACTTCCAACTTCAAAATAGCTAGAAATTGCTTTTGTATTTTACAAGCTGGTGAGTTAAAAAAAGTTGGGATATAAGCAAACCCGTGTTAAAATGTTCTTCTTCAAAACAGATATAAGTTGCTTTCGTATTTACAAGTGCGTGGGTTAAAAAGTTTTCGATATAAGTAAAACCGTGTTAATGCTTTAACCTTAAAGACATATATAAATTGCTTTCGTATTTACGAGCACGTGAGTTAAAAAGGTCTTGGTATACACATGTATTAAGCAAAACCGTGTTAAAAAGTTATCCTTCAAAACAGATATAAATTACCCTCGTGTTTATAGTGGGCGAGTCAAATCTAGTTTGGTTAAAAGGTTTTGATATTAAAATCTGGCTTCAATTTAAAACAGATACTCTTCAACAAAAATAGATTTTAAATATTTTTCTAAAAGAAGAATGGCACAAAACAAACGACCAGCAATACTTTACGTAATACACACAATACTGTCACGCGCGTTAGTTCATTCTGATTGGGGGGATTGTGGGCAAAGCGTCACCAACGACCAAGTGAGAAAAATAGGTGAGCGTTGGAAGAAAGAGCATTGAAGACTATGTCCATGCAACTTGGAATAATAGTTATTCTTTTTGATATTTTTGGAAAAAATCGAATTTTTGCTATTTCTTTAGAATAACCGAAACAATTAACTTTCACAAAATATGAGCCTCTTCTGCGCACGTGCATGGATTTTTGGCGATAGCCTCTTTAGTATTTTATATGATCATTTTTTTTTACATGATACTGACTGTACAAATGCAGAAAAAGTCTTGAATTCTTTGGTCATCTTTATGGATCGTGATCGGTCTGATAGAAGCCAATGGTGTGATATCGAATTTTTCTACATTGATATTCATATTTGGAAGACATGCTTGTGAATGTTCAGTGTAAAACAATGTGTGCCCGTAAACAAAAACGGACTATTTCACCATTACTGGCTTCCAGCTCCAGTCGTGTATGTCAGCAAGCTGCGGAATGTCGTGTGGGTTTTCCCAGGGCTCTGCCCGGTTTCCTCCCACCATAATGCTGGCCGCCGTCGTATAAGTGAAATATCCTTGAGTACGGCGTAAAACACCAGTCAAATAAATAAATAAATCCCCCCAAAAACGAGACAAAATGTGTTTTAGGATAGAGTTTTTAACGTCCACCGACACTTACAGTATTTCATGCTTTCTTTCACTTTTACAAGTATTAAGTAAACGAGTCCTTTTGTAATGAGAGTTAAATATGTCCAAAGTCAGTTTATTTTGTTTCGTTACGTGATATTTCAGCTATCATTGACACAGTTTGATATGTTCTTTGACTTAAACTGGAACATATATCACAAAAAAGTAAAACAATTATTACGGAAACTGATGAATAATTTTGCCAAAACCTGGATCAGAAATAACCATATATCCACAGATTAGCTCGTGAATAGAAATGTTGATTGTATTCATTTAACCGCATTTGACCAGTGTTTTACGCTCCGCTATATATATCACATATAGGAGTAAAACAACTTTCAAACTGATGGGTGCAGGGAGCCAGGGAGAGCCCTGGGGGTGGAGGTGGTGGGTGGAAACTTTCTAGAGTAAAAAAAAAGCCAGTACCTGCTGCACAAGATGTCATTGATAGTTCAGTATGTAATGTAATTGGAATCAAAGGCGATAAAGCTTGGTAGGAGTACACACCCATTTCCTCACAAAGGGCTATCTATGTATGAAGAAAATAAAAGAGTTTTTATTACTATTATTTTTGGTCTTTTCTAAAACACCGCCTAGGCCTAGGGTGAACCTTATCGGTCTGTCTTGTGAAATTGACACGCTGTTATCTTGTCAAGAACAAACTTATAAGTGAGGGGCGGCAGAGATCAAAGGTTTGTAAGGGTGCGGGTGCGTCTCTCCCCTCGGGCAGACAAAACGTCTACACCATCTCACAGATTGCCTCCTTAGACAAACACGTTACGCCATATACTGACCAGGGAACATCACAAATAGACCAAAACAATACGAATCATGTTAGGTGTGTCTTTTACAGTTTCTTGTACATCCAATTTTTTTTTTATAATTTTTTTGTCATTTTTTTCATTAAGGCCATATTTGTATAAATTCGGGGTAAAATTGTACCTGTATCATGAAACAAAAATCAATCGTACTAACCGTACTGCATCTGTTTACGAGGAAGCGCACGTTTTCGGTAAGTAAGTTTAAATATCCTATTTGAAAACATCTTGATATTTTGCTACACTGTATAATTAAGACGTACAGCGACGACTTCCTGAGCTCTGCACAGAAATATTTCTGTCATGTCTTTTTCTAGGATTTCACTCAGTGTGAAGATTTGAAATCTCAACGTTGTTTTACACAATCTTCATAAGTTCACATGGAGAAGATCTATTGTTGTAAAAATACAAGTAGGTCCAACGTGATCTAGGTTTAAAATACTAGGCCCACTTGCGCAAAAAAAGTCGTAGGTACAATCGAGTTCAAACACTACAATTGAGTTTACAATACATGTTCAAAATAATTCTAAATCATAATGATTCCGCAGCTAACAACAACAACGTGTGAAACAATTCTCTTAACATCTCTTTGAGACAATTCAACTGCATACCTTTCTAACCGATTCGAAAATTACCAACTAACAATCTACCTAAGGCTATCTAAGGCAAATGTTTGTTTTGGGCCGATTGTAAATGTTTACCAAAGGGCCGACCCGATTAAAATGTTTTTGTTGTAAATTACGACTCTCATGGCTTACAATTCCTTTGTGTGAGGGAGTGTCGCTTGTAGGTTTGATCCTTATCAACCACACAAAACTGCACTGTAGCTCAAACTGTAAGCAAATGTTACTGTAAAAAAATACATCAGTTGTTAATACATTTTTGTGAGTTATTTTCATAAAACTGTGTATTTAATGCTTATCACAACCTTAGTTATACATTAACTGTTGTATAGCCTAAAAGTTGGTTTGTAACTCAATGCCTGTATGAGGTTTGATAATCAGAATACTGATAATGCAAGTTCAAAACTTGTTGTGCACGACTTGTCTGCAAAAAGACATAATCGGTTATCCATTATTCGTATCTTACAGGAGTACAACCATGAAGTCGTCCACCATTATCCTCATCGCCTGCCTGGTTGTCTTGGTAACCGTATCCACGGGCGCCATGACCCTTGACAAGAAAGCTGCCAGTCAATTTTTGGAGAAAAAGCACAAGGTCGCGAAAAGAGAAGCTGGTGAGTGGTTTGTTGTCTGAGACACAACAGTGACTTCAAGTGAATTCACGAGTTCTAAGATTTCATGTAGTCTGTTGTTAACTGAAGTCCGTTCTCTTACGAGTCGTAAAATATAAAACAGATGACATTTCAACAATGACGAGTAACGTGTTTACGCACTAAAACAAGTAAAAATGTTTTAATGTGTGGTGTATTTTCTAGAATGATCCTCAAAGATAAAGCTTTACATTTAGTACGTCGAATCACGAAGCATTAGTGCACGAAAATTTTTTAAACATCTCTTAAACAATTTATTTAGTTAAAACATTGAGACAATGTATTCCTCGCGTGAATCGTAGCAAGAGAAAATGTTCCGCGAGTTCATCTTCTGAATATAAAGGAACCTTGTTAATGTTTGTCTAAATTTATTCAAGTAGATGTGTCGCGCGCTATTTGTATTCACAGAGGAAACTTCTTCCACGGAAGCTGCTGAAGCCAATGAAGCGGCGGAAAGTGGCGAAAGGCGCCGACGTTAGTGACGTCACAAAGAGGATAAGGTATAACAGATTTCTAAGCAAAAAAATATACATGTACCTATCTTTCCCTGCAACGATGACCAGCTGTATTTATTTTATGCTATTATATTTTAAAATATTTTTTTATATAAGCTACCTGTATAGAAAACCAAATACCTATTAAGTTCTGTAAACCTGAAGTAAATTCAGGCAAGCCAGTTATGTATCGTTTATGTATCAAGTGACATGTGCAAAGTGCAAGTGCTGGTCTACACTCAGAGCGAAGTTTTCGGATCAAAAGAAGTTTTATCAGTTCATGACCCCTTTTAAGAAATACACCTGTCACATGTTGGTCCAGTGACTAAACCGTTGAATAAATAAACACAGATGACAGTCTATAAGTGGAATCCACTTTACAAACAAATGTCATTATCTGAGGATTTTTTTTAATAAAACATATTTTATCTGCAGATACCGAAAGCGTGGACTGACACCATCAAACCTCAGAAAACGCCGAGGTCATTGGCACACCCGAACCACCCAACCAACCAACCACTGAAGCCACTAAAACCATTGACGTACCCAAAACCACTGAAGCAAGAAACAACTGAAGCACCGAAGCCATCGAAACCACTGGAGTAACCAAAACAATCAAAGTACTCAAACTGCTGCAGTACCAAACCACTGAAGTACCAAAGCGACTGAAGTACCATAACCACTGACGTACAAAAACCACTAAAGTACCCAAACCACTGATGCAACAAAACCGATAACGTCGCTGTAATCACAGAGCACCGAACTTCCTAACTAGGAAACACAGGCCGCCAAAACTGTCTCAAGCCGCCGAAGGATGCCTCTAAAACTAATCACGATAGTGATGCACCACTGAACACATTATACAGGAAAACTGAAATTTTACTTATGCAGGATAACACGTTTTGATGGTCAATAATAAAATATTTTTTCTGAGATAGTAAATCTCACATATGAGTTTTTCCCCTTTCTTTCGTGTTCATGATTGAAAATATAGGAGTAGGAAATATAAAGAAGCCGTGATAGCTGTATTGCTCGTAGAAACCGGTACTGGGGCTTTCCAATCGTTTGCATATATAGTATAGGAATTCTTGTAACTTATGTAGCAACAATACGCTCTACCTTGCTGAAAAACAATTCCAGACATTTTATTGAAGGAGACGAAAACTTAAAATTGATGTTAAAATCAGGTGGAAGGGTATGAAAAGTTATCTGCAAATATGGTCTTTTTTTCGATTTTTTTTCTTTTAGGAGAAATGGGTTTTCAAAAATATTTTTGTACATATACATATTTGGGACCACATCTTGGAATATATCGTCTTTGCGTTATTATGTTATACAAAATAATAATAATTTAAAATTTATGAATTTATGAATTTGGTCATGAATAATCATAGGCTCGCGGGAAGGTCTGACAGTAACCTGCGGGTGGTTATAGATTTCCCCCGGGCTCTGCCAGTTTTCGTCTTACCATAATGCTGGTAGCCGTAGTATAAGTGAAATATTCTTGAGTACGGCGTAAAACATTAAATAAATAAATAAATAAATAAATAAATAAATAAATACATGATCATAGCTGTATGGTATTATTGTAGAGAGCACTTCTCTTTCACTAGGTACATGATTACCCGGCTGACAACACCATTCAGCGACACATGCGTAGTGCCACTTCATAGAATACACGCTGACTCTCAGTAGTGGGTTCGATTCCCGGGCGGCGCATAGTTTCTGTTCGAACTGGAAGTGTATTTGAAAAGGCTGGTAAAAGATGAGTCTTAAAAACCAAGGCAGCAAGTTCACTGAGCACGAAGACGTAACTATGTTGTTGAAGTCATATACTTTGGAAAGCTAACCGTCCATTGTAATGTTTTATGGACAAGCGTTAATTTTGGTGATAAAGAAGATGTATGATACGTAGCTCCAGTGGCACAGTCGATAAGTGGGCTGACAGTCCGATAACCGATTGTGCAGCTTGTACTTATAGACAGTATCTGAAACTTGAGTATCAAGTGTTAAGACATGTGGAGATTGTGAGATCGATCCGGCCTTACCAGTATAGACTTCGGATTTAAATATATCCCCTACTGAGTCTCATAGCCGTAGTCGTAACACCAAGCTAGTTTGTCTGGAGATAAGAGTAAGGGATGAATGCTCATTGTGTTTCTGAATCGTCAGAAACACGAGATGTGGGTTAATTGGTGATAAAAAAAATAAATATTTTAGCGTACTGAGACTAGTTATCTACGGGAAAGAACTCTTTCCTTACCTGTTTCTCCCAGTTATGTCCCTGTGTTACCAGAGCAGGTGTTTCAGTCGTGACGGCTGTCCTGGGGTATCTTATCTCCTGAACTTTCGCGACTTTCACATAAAGGAACTGTGTACAGGTCAGGTAAAACTTTAAAAATGGCAGCTGTGCATTTGTTAGCATTAACTCTTCTTTTCATGGTAAGTAAGTGCATGTGTGTCTCAGACAGCCCGCTAAAAGAGACTATTTGAGCATGGAATGATATTTTGTCAGCGTATTTTAGGTCAAGCAGTAATTCTTTGCATTCCAGAAACGTTTCTCGCTATAACGTTGCAATGCAATGAGAGACTGATGGGTCATTGAGCCGCGCTGGCGCGCTAACCACCTTGGCCACCGTGGCCCTTTTTCCATAATTCGTTTTAATCAATGGTGTATGTATTTATTTATTTATTTGATTGGTGTTTTACTCCAAACTCAAGAATATTTCATTTATACGAAGACGGTGAGCATTACGGCGAAAGGAAGCAGGGCAGAGCGTCCGTCCACAAGGTGCTGGCAGACCTTTCCACGTACAGCCGAAGTGAAGCCAGCACTACATGGACTTGAACTCACAGCGATCGCTTTGGTAGGATAATCCTGAATTTGTGCCGTAATCAATGCTGTATATTGATTGATCTACATATGACCGGGTCACGCTCGTATTTCAGGTGGCTACCAGGGTCCTAGGGATCGGGGAAGATTGTTCCGTGGCGTCAGACTGTGCTAAAGAGGAATGCTGTCTGTCACACGGAGGACTTAAGGGCAAAAGGGAAGCCCTGGGGAGCTGTCATGCACTGGGGCACTCTGGACAAAGTAAGATACCTTGAAACCCTGAACCGTTGTCGTTCGGCAAAAGTTTAATTGTTACACTACATGCACCGACTTCACTGCAAAGTTTATGTCAGGAAATTCTATAAATTCTTCATAGTAATTTACTATAGTTGAGGAATGGCCATTGATTTGCATTAGAAAACGACACAGGCTAAGTAATTGCTAAATTGCATCCCTCCAATGACAAGTCACTGGGCGTCGTGTTGAACTATGGAAGAAAATAATCCCAACAAAAAAACCCAAATTAAATAAAACGGCAAAAAAAAAAAAAAAAATGTTTCAACACAACAAGACATATGGCGTCACTTGAGGAAGGCGTTGTTCTCGGAAGTGAGAGAGAAAAGAGATTATTCTGTAGCATTTCTGATTTCCATTCTTCGGCCAATTGGTCACTGTAACGTAACAGGACGTGCTTGTATTGTGTTTGTAATTAAAAGTGTACTACAGTTCATGAAACTTAAAGACATACCATTGCTCAGGTGAAATAGTAAGTGTTCGATTTTTTTTCCAGAATGCTTCGTCGAGAACCGCTTCGCCTCCCACGGTGTCTATTACTCGTGCCCATGTGCCTCGGGGTATCACTGTAAAGGCCAAAGGCTGATTGAGATCCCATACGGCGAGACCGGTGAGACTAACGTCAGCAATACTCAAAACATACCATGTTAAATACACTCTCGCGTCACTCAAATAACAGGCTTTCTGTTAAATTTAATTTAATTAAATTTGTTTTCTTTTCTTGACAGAGAAACCCAACGCCTTTCATCTTATTTAGAGAAGAAGCGTCAAGATAAACATTAGGAGAAAACATAAAATTGGTGTCAAAATCAGATTGAATATTAGGAGATATTGCAACAGACAAAAAAAATGTGCTCTTTTCAGTCTATAGTGTCATTTTATTAAGTTTTCTTCTCCTTTAAGTCACTTGTAGGAAAGCCCGTCAAAAACATGCCAAAGGTCGGTGGTTTTCTCTGGCCACTCTTCAGTCATAAAACCGATCGCCATGGCAACAGTGAAGATGAGTATGGTGTATAACAACAATCAAATACATAGAAAACATTAAATCAAAGCCACATTGCCATTTTCTTCAGGGACATGTGAGAGACGTGTGAAGTCCTGTGCTACTGGCGCCGACTGCGCAGAGGACGAGTGCTGTATGTCGCTAATACGGCCAATTGGAAAACGGAAGAGGGCAATGAACGAGTGTCGTAAACTGGGGAATGTCAAAGACAGTAGGTTTAGTATTCCTATATACCTGTAAATCAAAAACAAAGCATGTCAGTTGTTTGGTATCCTTGGGGTCTGGAAAGAAGGGACAGTCTGGTGTCCGTGTAAGGCTGGTCATCCTGACCACAGGCTCACGAAGCTATCTTAGACTTCAGTCCAACTTAGTCTTAACTGGTGATATTATTCCTGAACATATACTTGGAATTATAGTCTAATTTTCAGTTTGGCCCTGAATGTGTTAGATAGCCGTTAATATTAAAATTAAGATTCTTAACATAAATCACAATTTTAAAGTGGTACATTGTTTTGCAGTTTGAAAACGTGTCACTTACGTTTAAGACTGCTTCGTGATCTTAGAGTCTGACTTTTGTTTTCTAGTATGATGTGGTCAGGGAAAAAGGACCTCTCTACATTCCAGTGTCCGTATAAAGCTTGTCGAACTGACTTTTGTACATGGTTACAGGTTGTCTCGTGTCGTTGGGATCGGGGAAGAAAGACCACTCGACATTCCAGTGTCCGTGTAAGGCCTCTCTGAAGTGTCACCCTAATGGCCAGTTTGATATGCCACTCGGAGCTATGGGTGAGTCGCGTTGTTAGAAATTATTAATACATGTATATCTAAAAATGGGATATAGTAAACAAGAAAGAAATAAAACTAGTTTTTAACTGAGATTAAAGCTTAAGCGAAACTGAAAGCTCGTTAACGTGACTATATATGTATATACGACCAGAACTCAAGCAGAAAGCTCATTTATCGGTTAACTAGCCAAACAATGGGGTTCTCCAGCCCTCTACATAGGGAAGTAAATCTTGTAACTCAGAAAACAACCTGCTTAAATAACAATACCACTGATTTCAATATCATGTTATAACCATGAATAATCACAGCTGACAGTGTTATTCAAATAGGTAGATGGCACTGTTGTTCCGTGAATTATAAGATTGGCTTCCCTTTGTAGAGGGCTAGTGAGCTCCATTGCAAGCCGAAGAGGTTTGGATAATTGCAGTTGTAGTTACAGTTGAAACAGCGCATAGGCGTGCAAGATTGTTGTCTAGTCTAAGTGAAGTCTATAGATCATCGCTGAAACAGAACTGAGCAACAGAAAAAGTTGTAAGATACCGGTAAATGGAAAAGAAGAAAAAAAAAAAAAAAGAAGAAAAAAGAAAATATTTTTGACTGCCATCGGTCACTGAACCGCTATATTCATGAGACTGTTTTAATAGACATGAGAGAGCGGTGTAGGATTTCAAGTGTGTGAGGTTGAGTCTTGAAAATACCGTAGAGGACTATGTCCAAGTACAATGCTGACATTACCGCTCTGTGATGATTGGGAGGAACGATGTGGAAATCAACGGACGCGCGTGATATTTTCTCCAGAGACAAGACAAAACGATTTCGATTTCAGAGTGAATGCTCTTTCCCCTACAATATCGTGAGCCAGATGAGTCAGATAACCCAAGAGGCTTTTAGAGATCTGAATACATGTCTAGAGTAGGTAATTGCAGCAAGAAGGATGCATGGGGAGTGTCTGCCGGAGATTGTCGACTTCTCTTATACGTCATGTCCGTGACTGTCGCTGATCTTAGAAGCCGTTCAGGATCCCAAACTCCTCGTTTGCTGAGAATTGATTGTGACACTCCTCTTAGCTTCCTGTCAGTTAGGATCAGCGTTTTGACAGAAACTACTCAAACATACGTCTTGAGAATAGCAGGAATAAGCAATCATTAAGCCATTGGCATGTCAGGGTATCTCACGCTTTATTTAGGTTAGCTATACACCCAAAACTGAGAAGGAAATGATGTAGTGATTTACGCGTGCACCTTTTGTGCCAGGAATGCTCAGGGAATAATATACATATCCGTTGTTGCTGGCAGACCTACCACCAGCCCTTGACAAATGAGGTCGCGCGTTCGAATCCAGGTCATGCCAGTTCATGCGACTTACGAGATGTACTGATTCCGCAAACGCTGTCCGATTGTCCATGCCCGTAAACCTCACCAACCGGTCATGAAGGAAGTATTCTTCACTACATCTTAAATTTCCATTGAAATATATGAATGTTGAAAGTTCTGTAAAATCATAAGTTGTCTAGCGAATCATTCAATTGATCTATGGACAACCTCGCATACATTTCTGTGCTTGTGTCTTTTGTTTGGAATCTGACATTTTTGCTTTACGTGATCATTTATTCTTTTTCGTTTCTTTGCTGAATTCCAGGTTATTGCGGATAAAGGAGTAAGACAGCCCGTTTTATGTTCTGTGGCCGGTTGTTCTAAAAGTGTATTTAAAAGTCAAGTCAGAATTAAATCTTAATACAATTCTTTTGAAAACATTCTATCTAGTATCTTCGTAAACGCAATAAAATACGTTTCATCAAGTTTCCTATAGTTATGTAATGTTCACATTATTTAACCTCAGGCTCTGAGGCGTTAGTTTTAGAATTACAGTACTTGAAGCCAAGGGTTCTAAGGAAAAACAGAGTAACTCATGCACCGTTCTTATGCTGATTTCACAAAGTCATTTCTGACTAAAGTAAGACAATTTTGTAATTTTTGACACAGTTCTCCTTTTTGCTGAACGCAAGGAAGTTGCGATTTCCTCTTTTAAAGTCTTAGGTGTGACTCGACCCAGGATTGATCCTGGATCTACCGCTCCCGCAGCGGACGATCTACCAACTGTGCTATTCGGGCCGGTAGTGGTCTGGAAACAATGCACTAAGAGCAACAACAACCATTGACGACCTAACTGTTACAGTCGTTGCTTTAAAATTTCTCATAATTTAACAGCAAAGGTTCTGTCTTGAATTCAGCTTGCTCTTGGAAGATAAAAAATACCTGGACTCACTAAATCTATTTGAAGTAAACCGACAAGATTCGGTTGGATTTGCCATTCGTAACATTGACATCGTTAGATAGGTTTTACTCGATATGATGTAGTCTTTTATATTATAATCTTTAAACAAGTTCTCCTGAGCACAGATCCTCGAATTTGTTCTTGAATTCGTTCTGGACAAGTCTGAAAGTGACCCTCATTGTTTTCTGCAAAGCGTAAGTGTAATTAGACTCGGTATCTTGTCAATGACAGTGATACCGTCCTGTAAAGATATGTTGGAGCCCTGCTGGCAATAAACGGTCGACAATGCTCTTAAGGCTTCTGATATAGTCTTACATATGCTTTACATGTGGAAAAGATCATAAGTTACTTGCCAAAAGTCAGAGGTTTAACTCGGATGCTCAAGTGTCTTCCAGTAATATATGGGACTTACTACTCGTGAGACATTCATATATAAGGCGTTAGACACCAGTCAAATGAAAAAATAATTATGTTTGATTTGGGATCGACCTGTTACAAAATCACCATGGTGAAATAAAAGCAACCATGATAAAAGCGAGGTTGAGCCCGAGCAAATAAGCAAACAAACTAAAGGGTGTTTGTTTGACGGAGATCATTACACTGTCACTGCGCCTGTAGAATGTCTGTATTGGGTGGGGTGGGGGGGGGGGTCTGTATTGGGGGAGCTAGGGAAGTGTATTTCTGGCATTGGAGCCAACCTGCTACGAGTAAACAATGTCGGGGTTGGAAGAAAATAATGTTGAAAGCTGCATTAAACGTCAAGAAAATGAGCAAATAAGCCTCCTGATCGATGCTTCGTTTTATGCACACAGTTTTGCGGAGTGCATCAGCGGTCATCAACCTCAAGCTAAGCACTCTACCATCTGTTTTTCGGGATACTCTTTCAGATAACACTACAAGGCCTAACACGATTCGTTTATAGAAGTCAGCTGTTGGGTTGCTCTGATTATCAAGTACTGGGAACGCACGTACTGGAACGACATTTAACCCATTCAACCAAATAGGCCGAAATGGATAGGCTTGATGGATAGGCCTATCTGAAGGACAAGATATGCATTCCGGTTTGGCCGTCAGAAATTCTCATCTTTAATTTCTTTCGGCCTTTCGCAATTCTCTATATTGTCTCACAATCAATCGCTTTGATCTGACTTTCAATTTCTCATTCCAAGGTCAACTCATAACAAGATGGGTCATACCACGAAGGTTGTGCCCGGTTTCCTCCATTCATAATGCTGGCCACCATGGTATGAGTGAAATATTCTTGATGTATTATAAATAAATCATAGACCCAAGGAAACTTTTAGAGTCGTGTGTTCTAATCCGCTTTCCGTTGGGTCGCCTGCGACCTTATATCAGGTTTTCAGCCACATGCCGAGGCGCGGTGGTTTCCTTCCGACTTTCACACGTGAATTTGACAGATATGAAATCAATATAATACTGCCAACTACACGGCCAAGCACTAACCCCGGCATGCCTAGGTCCTATTTCACAAAGCCAGTCGTTGGTAGAGCGTCGGCTTTGGGACCGGTAGATCCAGGATCAATCCTTGATCGAGTCACACCTAAGACTTTAAAAGAGGGAGTTGTAACTTCCTCGCTTGGCGTTCAGCATGAAGGGGATGGTGCAACGACTGGTTGATCCGTATCAGTATAATGGCTCGGGCGGGGCGCTTTACTTGCCTTCGGTAAGTCGTCTCAGTGAAGCAGCACTAGATAAAAGAGCGATGGAAATCCGTCCTGCTACAAGGAGGCACATTACACGTACATGCACCCTAAGGATTCCTTCGTCGTCATATGACTGAAAAACTGTTGAGTACGACGTTAAACCCCAAGCACTCGCTCACTCACAAAGCCAGTCAAGATTTGAAAAGTGGCTCAAACAATTTTTAGGGCGACTAAATAAGAATTATTCTATGACAAATGCAAAAAATCTGCATATTATATCAAAGTTTTAAGTTTTTAAGTAAGAAGTCAAGTCATTAAGTTATTTTAAAGCCATGAATAAGCCATAATTTTAAAGCCATAATCATTCCGTCATTTAATTACTATCAGAGTAAAGCCATAATCATTTAATTTTTTTACCATCAACTAGGGCAAAGCCATAATTATTCAGTCCGTTTTTATCATCACTAAAGCCATCATCATTCAGTCATTTTGCAATCAGCTAGAGTAAAGCCATGGTCATTCAGTCATTCGACTTGCAACAACACCGCTTGCGCAGTAAGGATTATGGAGGACCATATGTTCTCCAATAATATGGCGTGAAAGTCTGTGCATCACAAGTCGGACGTTCCTTTGCAGTTAAGGTGGGTGGTTGTGTACCCATTGTTTTTCTCCACCCAGAACACCCACCGACATCGCACACTTAATAATTTCAAAAACATCAATAAATCAACCTTTAGCTATAGGTGTTTGCTTTGAACGGGACTGGTGTTAACGATTTTTAGAAATAAGACCCGGCAGTCTTATTTTAGTCTTATGTTTGACGGGAGGTGTGCGGACGTCAGAACGGCCACTGAAATAGATCAGGACCTTGTAGAGATAAACAGTAAACACTTAGGCCGTCGTATATCACAATAATTTCAATCGGGTCAAAACATCTTCGGCCTAAATCATGCATATACGGAAGCCACGTAATAAACACCAGGACTTTAGCAACAGATGCAAAACCGGTTATACATGTAGCCTATATACATCGTGTCAGAAGACGTATAAAATATCTCTTAAAAACGAATAATATGTGTTAACACTCATAAATAGATGTGATGGGAGCTAGCTGTGTGAGTGTAACACGATCAGACTGATAGACAAGGGTCATTGCCCTGCCGAGCTCAGCGATAAGCCCTCCCCTACGCCCGGTGTGCTCGTCATCTTCGCTTTTTTCACATCCCTCGGTGTTTGAGAAGGCAGAGGTAATTGTTGATGGCTGGCATATTTTGCGTGACTGTCCAAATGGAATCTCCTGCCGGGTATAGGTCTGTGTACAGATCCGTGTGCCCTCGGTCACTTGTCCTTTGTGAAAGGGGGCAACGACCGGTAAATGAGCTGCTCCGTCTCAGAACGGATCCCAGCCAAACAAGACTGCAGGCAATGAGAGACATGGAGATTTATCGTTCATGAAAGGTCAATGATGGGTCCAGTGGAGGCTAATTAAGGCAAATGCACAGCTGTTGTGGTAATAAATAAACCACAAATAATTATTTTTTTCTTTTAAGGAAAATCCATGATGTATTATTTAAGGACAAGGTTTCCCCAAAAATATCTGAACTGTTACCTTGATTACAATGAGCACCAACTTTCACAACATATGGAAAATATTTCAGTGATGATGAAAACTAGCATCAGTCAAGCCGACAATTTGACACGGACGTTAACCGGGCAATAACAAATCACAAATTTAGTAATGATGAAATTTATGGACGATATATAGCGAGAAGCTGGGCGGTTCTGTTGTGATGTATTTAACGAGGTTCAGCTCCTGAGGCCGATTCCACAAAGCTATTTCTGACTCAGATTAAAATTTGAAACACGGTTTTATAGACCCTTAGAAATTAAATTTTGACCATCTTATAAATATTATATTTGTACAGATAAATGTGGGAAATTTCAACTTTCATTACGGCATCAAAAGCCAAACACTGTGACAAAGTTTTACATTTTTACCTAAATCAGGTATGCCGTCTCGGAGACTTTATTGGTCAATAGTTATCGGTTATCGTTTACGATACTTATTGGTTATCGGCGACATATTGAAGTTTTCTCAAGAATGGCCTCCAATTCCTACACAGTGTACTGTAAGTAGAGCCTCTGCTCTCATGGAGGTTTCCTCAGGGAATTTCCCGGATACCAATACACAACATAAATAGAAACTTTTCCACCACAGTACATTCATCATTTATCTGCGTCCGCTTCGGGACCGGTAGATCCAGGATCAATCCTTGATCGAGTCACACCTAAGTCTTTAAAAGAGGAAGTTTTCCTCGCTTGGCGTTCAGCATGAAGGAGATAGTGCAACGACTGGTTGACCGTTATCAGTATAATGGCTCTGGCGGGGCTGCTTACTTGCCTTCGGTAAGTCGTCTCAGTGAAGCAGCACTAAATAAAAGAGCGATGGAAAGCCGTCCTGCAACATAGAGGCACATTACACGTACATGCACCCTAAGGATTCCTTCGTCGTCATATGACTGAAAAATTGTTGAGTACGACGTTAAACCTCAAGCACTCACTCACTCATTTATCTGCATGCTAGGATATCTCAACTCTTAAACGGTGGCCTCACTATGGAAGTTTCCTCAGGGATCTACCCGAAAAGGGCAACTTTATATTTAATATAATCCATTGGAGAGTTTGTTGTTAAAAGTTTACATTTGTTACATGGGTCAGTTACATTGTTACTTTCTCGTTACGTCAGATCAGTAAGAAGACGTCAATCGTTCTTTACCACACCATCTGTGTATAGATGTCTTTAGGGTTAGCTAACATATTTCTTAACAAAGTGTACAATGACAATGTCTATAATAAAAAAAAATACTCGTCCAGTTTAGCCGTTACCGTCATATTAAATCAAACTAGATCAAGTGACATTACAAAGTTCGGAAACTGAAATTTTATCACACCCGCAAACCTGTGAAATATTTTTTCATCGGAAAACCAGAAGTTATTAACAAAGTTCATATAAGGCATAATTAACATGCATGGATAATATTCGAGAAAAGACTCGGTAATACAACGATCTCTTCAAGCTTTTTTGTGTGTCAAGCAAAGGGATTGACTCTACCCCTTGCTAGTGTTACATTCACATAATAATCAAGATATTTAATACGAGTGAAGAATACATAGATTAAACGACTGCAAGATGATAAATAATCGAGATGTTATTCACTTGTGAAAAGAAGTTAAGGATTGAACAATAGCTGTGCCAGTTCTGGCTGTCGTTACATTAGGTGTCTGAATTGCACGTGATACAAATGTCGAAACAGATGCTCTAGAAGTGTATTAGTTTCTCACATTATTAAAGCTTAAGGCATCTTGACAGATCAGACGCCCATGAACAGCTACTCGGTATTATCGACCAGAAATCACTTGTAAAACAAACGATCTGATGTAACAGCGTGTTTGTATAACAATTAAAAACAACAGGCTTTTGACGAATGTGTGTCCGGAAATTGTCTGGTTCAATGATCTGAACTTCAAATATATCATGACAACTGAAGCAGTGTTTCTTTTCCCAGCTACGCTGTCTATCTATATTTTATAACCGGCTTAGTCCGGTCATTAACCTGCAATTTACAACATGTCATCCTGAATAAGAGGCTGGGTGATGACGTCACTGGATTCCCTAATCGACAGTGTTGTATGGATGACAAGTAGTCTTTCTATTCTTATCATCCATTGATTTATGTCTGTTTGTGTGTAATTATATAGGTGGTCAGCAATATTTATTTATTAGTAAATAAACTGACGGCCAAAAGAAACTTCGTGAGTTAAATTTAACCAGCCTTTTCAGCAAATTAATACCAAATTACTGGAGAAAAACATTGTACAAAGCATATTAACCGTGTGAGACAAGCGTCATATACGCCCACACGAATTTGTGTTGAGACAACGAAGAAAGTTGAAAAATCACGTTACCCATGGATGGCCGCAACTGCACATGTAATAAGTGTATAAGACCGTTACACACAGTGTGCTGGACTTGCACACTGACTGAAAAAGGAACTGCACTGTTCGCTACCTTCTGGGAAGAAGAGTTCTACCGGAAATATACGAACTGCACTTCGGCGGTTTCCGACAGCAATTCTCCTAATAACACAGACTAGTTTTTAGGCAAAATGGAGTCGCCCACAGCAGATTTTGATGCTGACTTTATTTATAATTTATCAGCTTGGGGTACATATTAGAATTTTTTAAGGCATCCACCTGCGAGAAAATGAATACTCTTTTCAAAGGTATTTGAGTGATATTTAAATTTTTTTCTCCTTTAAGCCGTAATCATTCATTCTTCTGTATCATCAAATATGTTTAAGGGTATAGGTAGACTATATTTATTTATTTCATTGCCTTTTATCGCCATGCTAAAAGATCTTTCACTTACAAGGTGATTGCCAGTTTTATGGATGGAGTAAGGAGGCGTGCCCTTCGTAAACCACCGACCTCTGGCAAGTTACTTACGAACTTTCTACGTTTGACACATTTACACACACTATACTGGTGGAAGACAAGTGATCTTCAACGAACGTTATGCTGTGCAAACGGTAAGACGTGATCCGCAGATCGCTTTTTTGCTATCAGGCCCCCACACGCAGTGAGAGCGAGAAAATCTGATTGAAGTGTACTATGGTGGTGTTTCTTGGTCAGACAGACCACGTAACTCGGAAATCCTCGTTTACAGTGTTTGTTGGAATATTACACATCTCGTGTGATAATGCGTGAAAAGCCACTGAATCCGTACCTACTTGTAGGTTATATATGTATGCGTGATCACATTTACTAAAAATGCACTCAGTTATATACCTCTTCACTTTTATCGCATGTTATAATCCGATGGGTTGAGGTTGTCTTTGTGTGGTTCAGCAGAGATATATTGGTTTACTTATATGATTATTTTTTACGCCACACTCTAAAGCTCTTCAGTTACACGGATAGATTTATGCATGGATGAAACAGCAGTGCTCGGTGTAAAACAAGGACCCCTGACAAGTTACTGAAGAGCTTTCCCACGTTTACCATACAGATTTGCGTCCTATATTTAAGGGAGACGTGTTTCGAAGGAGTGTTAAACTTTGCGGTTTTTGTTTTGTTTCCAGAGTCACACGAACAATGAAAGATGAAGATTCGTAAATATTCTCTGTCAGAAGTCAGCCAGAGCTGAACTCGCATCTCATGTGCCTCGGACAACGTTGGAGTTGTATACCTAATGGCAGAAAAAAGTTGCATAGGAATAGAATCGGCGAGGATACAAGTAGTCGCCTTGCAGCAAAGAGGCGTGATCACCGCATCCCACATCCCGGTCCCAAATCCCAATAGCAATCATCTTGTGCTGTTTTGTTCATCATTTAAAATTCCGAAAACAGGGTTTTGTTCTCATCGATGATAACCATTTTACAGAGGGTCTATGCCCTTTTTGTAAGTTCTGAAGAATCGAATCAACACAAATGTATATTACTGAACAATTTTAACCTATACGACAGCGGGCGCTTTTCTAAGGGAGTAGTGAAGAGGGAACCGGGATGCCTGAGGTAAACCAACTGAGGTTCTTTCTCACGTGCAACGTATACAGACTTGCACTATTCATTGAAAAAAGACAAGAGACCTTCTACAGACGATCGTACGATTGCGGAAACCAATCCACCAGCGCCTTTCATTGGTAAAAGTCCAGAGACGTTCAACTGACAACGGTAAAGCTGAACAAATATATCGAAGAGTGCTACTGTCCGCCTTTGGTCAAAGAAGACGAAAGAACATGAAAGTGAGAACATATAGAAATTGTGGACTGTTTTTCAATGAATTCCATTACACCTTCCGGAAACTGACTTGTGCAAATTGAATGCCTGATGTCTTCTTTAACCCCATCAAAGTAGTCTATAAATGCTGCCAGATACGCTCCTGGCTTGACAGTAGGAATATAAAGACATAGCCTACATACGTGCAATCTGTTTTATGCCTTGCTGTAATAATATAACGGACTTATCAGCGCAAACGGGGATATCATTCACGCTCAGCTGTACAATAGACCGGGTTCACTGGAGAACCACTCACGTGAAAAACTCTACTGATGGCGTACTTGGTGCACGCGCACTGCATGAAGTGAACAATGAGTGATCCTGGCCGGGTATTTAGAAGCTGGTCTGTCAAGTTACAAATCAACATTTCTTCAAAAACGGTGTTACGATCAAAATGGAAGTCAAACACAACCAGCAAGAAATGGAAAAAATTGCTTGCCCTTGAGTAAACCACGGAGTATTGTGCAGGCTATATATGCAATAGATTTTCCTTTCCTTTTGTTTGTTATATGTTTGGTATATCGGTTGGTTATAACACAACGTCATCGTTCGCGAAATAAAACAATATTTTCACTAGGCTATAATAAAGTAGTTATCGATCAAAATTGAATGTGCTAGCTTAATATAGCTTGCTAGCTTGTATTTTAATGATTTTTAGGCCCTTTACAGAAAAGGATGGTTTTTAAATACAAGTCTTTGATCATATATTTTTTTTCGGAATTCAAAAGAATACAATATCAACGAGAATTCCACAGAATTAATAAAACATGTACACCGTTAAAAATGTCAGGAGATACATGCACTGTTACCACACATGTACTGTTACCATCTTGTCTGACGGATTCGTTGGCCTAGTGATTAGAACGTCCGCCTAGGCAAACACCAGGATCAACCCCGGGCCGGGTCATACCAAAGGCTGCCTCGCTTGGTGCTCAGCAATGAGAAGGTATGAACGAGGAAACATGACTGATTAGCTCGGTGTCAGTATAATGTGGCTGGGTTGGGTGTCATGTCTGGTGTTTTCGGCATGGTATTTCAGTGGGGTAGCACATTGGTGGCATGAACTCGGTGTGCCACAAGAAGCAGCAGCATACATGTATGTACACACCTAATGACTCCATTGTTAAGTACGACTTTAAGCCATAAGCATACATACATACTGTCTTGGCACTCTGTCATGTCAAGACAAATACTGTCTTGTCTGCGATGCAGCCTTGTCAGATATTATGAATGTTATCAAAGTGATAATAACTATTCCCACAACACATTGTGCTATACACAACACATCGAGCATGATCCAAGCATCGACCATCAAGCATATTGTTTGAAACCTTTGTTTCTTGTGTATGGATTTTAGTCTTAGAACATCGGTGGGCTCTGCCCAGTTTCCTCCCACCAAATGCTGGCCGTCGTCGTATAAGTGAGACATTCTTGAGTACAGCGTAAAACACTAATCAAATAAATAAATAAATAAGTAAATAGAACATTGTTGTGTGTGAAATACAAGTAAGTTTCATTAATAACAAAAAGAGCATGAATGTTGGATTTGACGCCAACATTTGCGTCTTGTTTTCTAACATGGGGCTGGGAGAAGCAGGGAAGGCATAATGTCTGGGAAGGATTGCAGTGAAGTATGTTTCTTATGACTGAGTGATAAATATCGAATGAGCCGTCATCACCTTTCCTCCTCTGGACCGACTGCTACCCTGGATGTCTCAGACAGTTTCAAGTTCAGCCCGACAGGACATTGCCCCCAGTTTTTTTCAGCAAGCACATACAGAGGACGTTGAACCCTGATGTGGTGTTGGCAGTGTGTATCTGTGCGGCATCGACCAGACTGCAGACGTCAGCGAGTTTCTGAGAGTGACGGGCGAGTCACCTGTGGTGTACGTACATACTGTTTGCAAGGGCAGCTTGTCATATATATATATATGGGCTAGGAATTATATATACGTGTGTACACACAGCGCGTTTATTAACGCAAATGTGCGTGCGCAAATTGATCAAGGCGGGACAAATAAAAAAAATGTTCCTCTTTTCTTTTTACCGGCGTCAAAGGACATGCATGGAGAAACAAGAAAAGCGCAGCCCGAGTCACAAGTTGCGACATGTATGAAAAACTTGTGATAAAAAGTCACTTAATTGTGCGTTTACGTCATAATTATGTTCATTGAAATGACGACCCGCCCACTAAATGTAGGCATAACCACTCCATAAAAGTTGTCGTGAGGAAAATCCAAGCAGAAAAAGAGCAAACTAACCACTGGGCGACCGAAGCGGTTTTGTAGCTGAAGTGTACCGGGTGTAAAACATCAGGTAGGCTTAAAATGCAAAAAGGGATGAAGTTAGAAATATAAAGGAATATGCATCCCATAAAAAGATGTGAGTATCATGGGTAAGACCACTGATACTTTTACATCTTTTAGTCAAATACAGTCAAAAGCTGTTAATTTTAACAGAAAGTCATGGGAGAATGTATTCTGTTAAATATAACACACATATTCTGTTAATTCAACAGAAAGATTCCATGTTGAGTATGACAGAATATTATATTATAATAACAGAATACATTCTAGCCTCACTCAGACAACAGACTTTCTATTAAAATTAACAGATTAATTTTTTGAGTGTGGATAGTAGAACAAATTACAAGTAGGGGGATACGAAGCATCTACATGTTGAGTTTGACAGCCATCAGGCGAGACCTCTATCATTTACCACACTCGCTAGGAAAATACTTCGTGTCCCCCATCAACCTAACGTGATAACGAACTTATTATCCCGAAGAGCTTTAAAGTTTTATGAAATTCATGAAGAAACGAGAGGTTGTTGGCGGCCGATTCGTCACACATGCAGACCAGGTAGTGATCGCGTCTATCTATAGCTCAGGCGAACTGTAACGTCACGCTATGACACGCATCCTCATTTGCATACAGACCGTGCATGCAGAAGAAAACTTGTGATTAAAGATGAATGATAAAAAAAGTTTTAAGTGGTATTGAAAAGGAAATATTTCCAAGGACACTGCTCAGATGTTAGCTGGTTTCGTTGCTAAACCCATTATATAGAGATACTGACGGCAATCTAAACACCCACCATTAAACACCGCGGCCAGGCGTATGCGGAAGGCAATAAGGCCTCAAAAAACTACCTCCCTTAATGTCTACTATAAATGACACCTTTTTATAACGCACTTTGGCAAAGCCAGATCTCGGAGAAATGCTAATGGCAATTTTCGAAGTTAAGGCGACATAAGTTTAGTTCCTTCCTGCGATACAGACCTGCAGAATTTGTGTCTACGGGAAAAGGATAAAATTCCAACGTTTTGCGTACAAACGACTTTGTAAAGAGAAGACCACTTCGATGACATCCAAGCTAACACCTGGCTGAGCCGATCCTAGTTTTGTAAACTGATTTGGAGATCCACGGATGTCCGCAGAGTATACACGCTTTTTGTCCTTTATTTAAATTTGCTGACACCGGTCATGGATTATACAACACTATACAGACTGGTCGACCTACATCAAATTGCTACATGCTTCTTGACCTTACAAACATCGACTTCATCGAAGATATCCCGATTTTTGCGTACCTCTCGATGGTCGGTATTTTGGTATTTCTAATTTCTGAAGAATACAAGATAGTTGTTACAATCGGCACACTGACTGCATGCTTCACTAGGGGTTATGTTCCACATCTCGTAGTTTCACACGTCAGCTATTTAATCTCGCGCAGTGTCATACCCGATGTCTTAAATCTATAAATGCTTTGTCGTTATCAACCGCTATCATCTAAAGGGTTATGTAAGGCCTACGTGACGCCGCTGGCTCTTGCAGGTTCCCAGTGCTGTCAACCTGACATACTGTAACATGTGCACTAAAAAAACAGGAAAGTCTGTAATCTGAGTGATGCTAGAACGTATGCTGTTATAATAGCACAGATATGTGTCACGTTCAACATAATATCCTGTTAGCCTAATACCATCTTTATATTGAATTAGTAGAATCTGTGTGTTATGTTTAACAGAACAATATGCTGCACTAACAGGATAGATTCTAGCATCACTTATATAACAGGCTTTCTGTGAATTTAACAGATTACTTTTTGGAGCTAAGAAACATACATATCAAAATAGGCAATGGTTTAGTTACATGGCATAATACATGGATAAATTGTTGCTGGGAACAAGGTCGTATATGTATAAAGCTGTTAAGTAGCGAACAATAGATTAATCAGTGTCTGAGAGTGTCTATCCGCAGGGCAACTAGTCACGATGCAACTTTATTGGCATCGCACGGATGACCCTGCTGATAATCTGTTACATAATATTTGTACATATGCAATGAGTAATATATATAATGAGTAATAAAAATGAACTTGTTTGACAAAATAAATCAACATAAATTATACAAGTACGTGGTACATGATCATATTATGAGATACAATATTAGGGCCGATGACTACCATTGAGACATGGGTTGTATTTATTTATGAAGAAAGTTTCTTTGACACCTAAGGTGGCTGGATTTCCATCTAATACTTTATAAAATGGAAAGACGAGGGAGTCAATGACAATGCGCATGAGAGTATGTGTTTCCTGACTTGAAGATGACAATATTCTTCGTTGTTGATATGTTGTCGATGCAGCGTCAATCTGGAGCGGAGATCTGAGGTCTGGCCAATATATTGCTTGCCACATTCCAAGCAAACAAGTGCATATACAACATTTTTTACACTGCAGCACATGTCAAGATTTACATTAAACAAAGAATCTTCCCTCTCAAATTGAAAGCTTGATCCTTCTAACATGTGTATGCATGCTTCACATCTAGGTTTATTGCATTTAGAAACCGATGGAGTCTCGGATTTTTCTGAAAAGTGAGCGCCAGTTAACATTTTTATGAGGCTTGGAGCCTGTCATTTGCTATTAATGACCTTAGATTAGGCTAGAATATCTTTCATCCTGTCACTGTATTTTAGAATTGGTAAGGTATTCACTGTGAATGGGAAGATGTTGTTATTATCGGGATTATGTGTTCAAACAAATGGAATTACCTTCTGGTCAGGTTTTTTCTGTGACGAATGACTCTGAGCGGTCCTAATTCCTTTGTCAATTAACCCCTGTTGTGTAGACATGATTTAAGTTCTACTAGTCTCTTATTTTGTTTCGATTTTACGTTTACTATTGTACAGATT
This sequence comes from Liolophura sinensis, assembly GCF_032854445.1. Taxonomy (NCBI): domain Eukaryota; kingdom Metazoa; phylum Mollusca; class Polyplacophora; order Chitonida; family Chitonidae; genus Liolophura; species Liolophura sinensis. The sequence continues at coordinate 23,022,046 of NC_088304.1, forward strand.
CCTCTGGCAAGGAAATATGGGATATTTTCCCAAATATGACGCGTGATTCGAACTAAAATGAAGATAGAGTTGTATGTCCGTGGGGTTTCGATAATTATCAGTTGATATAGAAGTCCCCTCTTTCAAGACAAGTATGTCTAAAAAGGGTATTGACTTAGAATTTACTTCCATTGTGAAGGATATTTGGGGATGAAGGTTATTGAGGCTGTCAAAGAGAAGATCAATCGGCCCGGCTTCCTTTGGCTAGTAAATAAAACAATCATCCAGGTATCTTTTCCACCGGCTTTTGAAATCTGTTGCAAAATCATGTCCAAACATGGTTTCTATTTTTTTGTAAAGAGATATTTCTAAATAGCAACGTTACTAATGTTGCATAAACCAGGACCATCTTCGTTCCCATTGCTGTCCCAAGAATTTGTACATAATGACAATCGTTAAAACAGAAGGAGTTATTGTTTAAGTTTTACACAATCTGTTAGAAATTCACTTTTGAAGCATTTCTCCAATTTTTCGGGATGTTGATTTAACCAATATTGTATTGCTTCTATTCCTAGCTCTTGCGGAATGTTGCTATATTAACTGTTTGCATCAAAAGTGGCCATTTCGATATCATGGTCCACATCCTGCGGTAACTTTTTTAAGGAGCTGATATCATCTCTGACGTTACTTTTACGTGAGCAATAAATGGCCTAAGTAAAATGTCAGCTATATGGCTAAGCCTTTGTGTAGGAGAGCAAGGACCAGCTATAATTGGTCTAAATTTCAAATCGGAAGGACAGTGCAGTGTAATGAGCTCTGATTTCTGGTCTTCAGTAGCCATGGTAATCTGTTTTGATTTATGTACTTTAGGAAGACCATAGAAATGGCTGGTATTAGATTCAAATTTGGTTAGATACTCGCGTTGGTTTTTAGTCAGGTGTCGTTCATGTTTACGTATCAGTTTCCGAGGTTCAGTGAGTATTTCAATATCTGGGTTGCTACCCATTTCAATATAAGTGTCTCTGTCAAGTTTTGTTTTATAAAATGACTTGTCCATAACGACAACTTTACCTTTGTCTGCTTCTTTTATAATAATGTTAGGATTTGAATCAAGATTATCCAGAGCTGACTTTTGTGCAGATGATAAATTTGACTTCGGTCTTGATGTAGATTTGAGGGGAATCTTGTGCAAATTATCTAAAAATGTTTCCAGGTTATCGTCATCACCGGTGCATGACCTGAAAGTGGATGGGTTTTTATTAAGAGATTCATCACTCACCTTATCGTTAATATTATCGTGTCACAACAATTTATCCATGTATTATGCCATGTAATTAAACCACTGCCTGTTTTGACATGTACGTAACGTGTTCCTTAATTACTGGTAACACATATAAAGACCTCTGTGGAAATTCGTATTCATATTCCTTGAAAATAACATGAAATTTGATAATGCAGTTGGAATATAACAGAATGTGGAAAGTTGAAAAGGTGTTTTATTTATTTTTTCCTATATATATGAATTCATGAACTTTAATCAAACATCTCCCAACTAGTCTCCATGGATGCTACGGATATGTAAGGACGACCCCCTGATAAACGTGATCATCCGTCTCTTGCACTGTATGTCAACAACAGGCCGGAAAACAGGCGAAAAATCTTAAAAGGCAAGACGTTGCTGGTTTCTGTCGGTCTCCGATACTGTGCAGGTGACGTCACATTTTTCTGTCGGCATCCAGTGCTGCGCATGAGTCACACGCATGTAGTTGATGGTCGTCTGATATAGTAATCAGAATATAAAGCGTACAATATAATTAGTGCCCTAATTCCTTAAGCTTTTTTGCATATGAAAGAGCAACTTACAGTGTAATTTATGCATGTTTTTAATTGGATTATGGAGGTCGAACTGCATTAGTTGAAATGGCTGGGATTTCAGGACTTCACAAAAAGTACAACTTTGTCAGTCTACACAGAATAATGCCACCAGAGTATGCCTGAATAAACACCATGCAAACATGCGAATATGTTGAAGAATTACAGTAGGTAAGAACACATACAGATTCTACAATATCCTGAATATCAGATCGTTTCTTGAGCATTATTATTTATATTTAGGCATTGGACTTAATCATAGAGAATGGAACCTGTTTAAACCTGATGTTACCGGAAGGCATCCTGGGAAAATTAACGAGTTAAAGTAATGAGTTAAATCCAGTAAAACAATAGATTTACTGCCTTGGTCAATCTTCAATCGACAGACAGCTGGCTGCTATGACATATGTCACATATTTCGTCCCGCAGGTCTGGTTGGGAATGTAACCTTGGCATTCCTACCTAAACGTCCCCAATATTCCTTACCTGCACTCGAGCTATACAAAAGCAAATGTACTGTCCTATAAATTTGAATCATTTGAAGTTTCTAGACGATGAATTTGATGATTTTTCCGGCATTTTCAGTGGTACTGGCTCTTCTGACTACACCCATGTAATTACAACCTGAAGAAAGTCGAACACAATGTGACAAGCTCCAGAGAAGACCACATCTTCTGGGGAAGGAGAACGTACATATCTTTGTTTCCTTTGCGATAATATTTGTGATCAATACCAACTTTGTTCAATTTGTCACAGTAAGAAATTTGATTATTTGAGTTAACTAATTTCTCACTTAATTGAAGACACGGCTGTTAATATTTTTCTCAGTTCCAGGATGTTTTGGAGCCATTTCTGTCAGGGTGCAACGAAACGACAGATATGGAAGTCGGATGCGGCCATGCTGTCTCTTCCGGTTTTTGCCCAAACTAGTAACAGCGAAATTTGAACGACAGTTCGTTGGAATGGCGTTCGAATCTCGACTGAATCTTGTGTTCTCGACTGAATGTCATCTGAATCTGGCTGGAATGTCGCGATGTCGATCAAATCTCGTCAAAATATCGCGTTGTCGATCACATGTCGCCCTTACTGATAAATGAAGTTTGACCACAATGTTACCCATTTTACAGAGACCTCAGCATTCAGACGAGATTAAGTCGAGACTCACTGCACATCGCGAGATTAGGTCGAGATTTGGTCGACAATTGAACGAGGACGCGAGAATTGAACGAGGATGCGAGATTCAGTCGACAACACGATATTCAGACGAGGGAGCGAGATTTGCACGACATTCTCGACTCAGTATCGTTGGAGTTTCGTTGCAATCTTGTCAGAATGTCGCGTTGGCGCCCTAACCTCGATTGAATCTTTGGGCAAAAACAGGAGAGACAGCATGGCCGCGTCCGGCTTCCATGACAGACAGAAAACAGCGGACCTATCCTCGGGCTAAGGCTATACACATACGAGCCACAGATCAGGGATGTTGTGTCGCTGTTATGGTGATAAATGTCATGCTGCTCATTTTCGTTTTTTCATTGTGCAACACAGATAAATACGTCGTATTAACCCCTAAAAGTCAGTAAAGTTCTGATTTTATGGTCAATTCCCTTTCCACTGATTCAGACGTATAGACCGATAAAGCCAACGGGGACAAGGAAAGCCAATGACCTATCGGATTCCGAGATACATGTTTATGAACTTATGCGAAACTAGGTCATGCCAATTTTCTATTGCATGATGTGTTGCAGTTTAGCACGAGACGTGATTTAGTTTATAACGGTTGTTGTTGTTTGTTTTTGAAGGGTTAAAGTAATGTACTCTTACGTCATGTATAAAAAAAGATACATATATGCTTGACTCATTCTGCAAGTCCTAGCTACGTAGAAGATGTATATACCAGCTGGATATGTGTGTGCCTTCTTTGGCACAATAAACAATATATACATCGCAGTAATATATACTGCAGATAATTGTTTGTCTGTGGTTGATTTCGTTGTTGTTTATCACATTCCAAAGATTTTTTCATCTATACAGCTTCGGTTATAGTTCCTTGATTGGATGAAACTGCATTGAGTGTCGGAAGTAAACCATAGACCTGTTGACAACCTATCTAACAAAATAGTCAATATACCTGTATCTAAAACAAATGTGTAAAAGCTGATCCCTGGACATTAGCTTTATTTGCTGACGTTTTTGTATCGGCTAAATGTCTCCGAAACCGTATAAAAGGTAAATATTAATACAATTTATAAACTTGCTAAACCCAGGTGACTAAAATCTTAGTAAGATAAGCTATTATTTTCCAGATGCACTAAGTACAGCTCCTGTTGATTGTTCTGAGCATGCATGCATCAACAGAGGGTTTTAACTGGACGGCGAATTGTCGACGAAGAGGAAAGCCATGCGTGACAATTCAAATCACATATACAATGTATGTATATGTGTGCTTGGGATTTAACGTCGTACAGTCATGTGACGACGACGTATTACCGGGTGTGTGTACATATACTGCATTTTCTTGCCGAAAGGCAAGTCCATGCCGCCAAAGTGCTGCCGCCACTGAAGTATCATGCCAAAAACACAAGATATGACCGGGCCAAGTGAGACAACAACAAGCACCATTTTTAAAGCCGTTGGTAAGACCTAACATGGGTTTGATCCCGGATCACCCGAATTCAAAGCGGACGCTCTAACCATTATGCCACCAGAGCGGTCGGAGGACTTACTTCCTGAATAGGGATGGCATATTGTATACTAGTCTCAGTAACATGTATCATGCATAAAAGGCAAGTACCCATGCAGCATAAATAAAAGGAAAGTAAACCAACAAAATCTATCTTTAAAAAATAAATCACTTTGGTGTTTGTGTGTCGACAGTCATAAGCGTAAGAAAACTACAACACGTTGTGTTTGGAATTTGTATTGTTGTTGGAAAAAAACATCCTACATACAAATCCAAAAGACCAATGCCAAACCCTTTGTTGTATTGTGACAGTTTGATAACTTCCACACTCTAGTTTATAGGTCTGTAAGGGAATGTTGAACACTTGATTTGATTCTCCCGAATTCTGAGCAATGGTGACTTTCTCTGCTTAACGTAATAGATCAAGACAGAAAGCTAATTTAGCATGGAACAAGATGATATTTTATTTGACACCTGAACCCGGTGTGTCATGAATGTAGTTAAAGGTTGTAATGAAAAACAACGGGTATACGTCTATATATAATATAAGTTTCACTTACCGGCACAAAAAAAACAATACAGTACCTCACCATTTGCCTGACAAAACTACAGACTGAAGGCCACAACGGGACCAGTGGAACATTCATTCAAAGGTGCAACTTTGATTATTGGCTAAGGGAAAACCGTATCCCCGTACCCCCCACGATACGGCTCTGCCATCGGGGACGAAGTGTAGTGTGTACAGGAACCTCCTGGCAGAGTAGAAACATGTGTATGTGAACGTTTATGAAACCGGATCCAGTGGTTCATATACATTGGCTATAATTGGCTGTAATCCAATAAGGCTAATTTATCACTTTGGTGAACGAATCTCAAGGCGGACATTTTTTAAGGTTTTTCTGAAGAAGTTACTACATACATAGGAGATTTTTTGTGCTGTCTAATCTGAAGGATTCACTGGCTTAAACATATTCGAGATAATATGATTTAAACCGGAACTGCCATTGCCTACCGGCATGTCGGATCTGGAACAATCTCACTCTGTAGACCATCCAGACGTTTCCTATTTCGCTGGAGAGAGAAACATGAACCCTGAAGGCACGTGAACTAAATATAACACCACAGGTTGAATGAACTAGTGAACCTGTATAAAAATATGGTTGATTCTATATATTTTCAGTTTTAATTCAAATGACCTTCTCAAGTCGCCTGTTATAGTAAACCAACTGAAGGTTTTGTATAGTTATATCAAGAAACACGAAGTTTTTTTTTTATTAATGTAGGCTAACTGCTATCCTGTTTTTATCTCCCTTATCTCGGGAATAATGATGGTGACAATAACATTACATATAATTAAAGACGCACAGCATAGAGAATAAAACCAGAGTGGCGACGGCAGTGTGATAGATGGCAAATGGTCACACGTAACCTGTGAAACACGGCCTCTAGTCAGTTTACCTCAGGAAGGGCCTAAATTCAAATCCAGCGGCCGCTCGCTGTAGACTTTGTCGTGAACTGGATCTAAAGCACATGTATGTAACCCACAAGACTATACAGCTGCTTAGCAACCAAAACCAGCTGGAGCAACGATAACTTCTGACAGATGATAAATGGCCACGCTTAGCGGATGAAAACATCTACTCTAAGCCTGTCATCTCCTATTCTAATAAATCTCGCATATTTTGCAATTTGATGTCGATCGGTTCTTTCAGCTATTGTGTACTACAACGATTGGTTGGTACGCTTAACCTACTTAAGGCCTGACCTCTCCAAACAAATAGGATATCGGTGGGGAAGCGAATATGTGTTGTACTCTGGTATAAGTCAATTCATGTTGGCTTGCCCTCCGGCCGTACGAGTGAAAGTGTGACAGTACGCTGCGCACGGTCGTGGGTTTCCCCTGGGCTCTATCTGTAATGCAATAAAATTTTAAAAAGTAAGTAATATGTCAGTATATTTGGTCACACTGCAGCGGGTGATGGCATTGCGCTGTGGTTGCACGAACTGTTTAACTAATTTTATATTTAATTGGTGTTGTCGGCCGTAACTCTAGAATATTTCACTTATACGACGGCGGCCAGCATTATGGTAGGGGGAAACACACGACCATCCGCAGGTTGCTCACAGACCTTCCCACGATATAACCAATTAACTACAAGTGTTAAATGTTTCGAAAAAAAAAATGAAATTTTCTAGTTTTGAACCAAGCCTATGTAGCCGTAAAATTTTTTCCGGAAAATGAAATGCCCTGAAAATAAAACTTATCCAAACTTAAATGAAAATATATATATAATGATGTAGTTTATGTTACAATTTTTATTTGTATGGTCGCTTGGAGATGGAATTTTTTTCCATCATTTAATATGACGATAAGATGGTGCTGCATAACTTGACCAGGCCGACAGCAACAGTGCTGCCTCATTGGAAGGCTATGCCTTTTGGAAACAGTATTACTTTATAGCTATAGCAGAAATAATTGTGCAGTTTCACTGAAGGACCGTGAAGGAAAAAGTTTTACTGCCCCAGCAGACAAATGATGCTGTCTCTCTGGGAGATTGTGAAAGAAAGAATTGCACCGTCTCGCTTGAAGGCCATAATGAAAACAAAAGCTGGAAGATTATATAATTTGGCAAGTATTGTGATGCCTCACCGGAAGATTATTTTACTTTGGCGTTTGTTTGCCGTTGTGTATAACGTATATATGTAGATGGAGTTTTTTTATTGGAGTTTTACACCACCAACTTAACTATACTTCACTTAAAATACTAGTTCAGCCCTAATGCCAGTTCAGCCCTAATGCTACTGGCCAGGATTATGGTGGAAATAAACCGAGCAGAGCCTGAAGGAAAACCATCCGCATGTTATTGGCAGACCTTCCAGCGTACGAAATGTATATTTAATATTCGTTTATAAAATATTCAGGAGCCGCAATTTTCCTGTGACCAAATCGGTAATTTCAAATCGCGGTGTCGTTGATGTTCGTTGTTACGGCCAGTAGCATGCAGTAAAACACTGAGACTGAAAAACATAAACCCACCCCACCCCACCTCCACACACACTAAATGCCGGTTTTTCTGACATGCTAGTGTGGATTTTATATGTGAGTAGTCTTGTATCCCGCAACATGCCAACCATGTGGATAAAATCAATTAAACTGACCCGGAACAAGACTGAGCGTAGTCTAGGTTCTTTTCCCGGAAATTTATTGACTCGACCGGATGTAAGCCTGTAATAGAATCTATAAGAGAATTTAACGACTCAGAGAGAATTTACACTCATGTATAGTTGCAGAAACAAGATGCTGATCGAGGCTAGTTCGCTAAAACAAACTGTTGATGTTTTATTCACTTTCGTAGCCAAAGAGAAACGGATTAGTCGTGTAGGCCTACATATAAGTACGTGTACATTGGCCTAGTATTGGAAATTGGCTTTGCACATTCCTCACATGTACCCCAGACTCTAGACCCTCTCTTTTACAGCGCTCTCTTTCTCTGTGAGTTATTGAAGACCTACTTTTACATCCACTTTGTCGGATGCCATTTCAATTAAGAAAATCGGACAATAAGGTGACAATGTGTAAGGGTTTCCGACAGCCACCCTGCGGGGAGAATCAATGCCACAGTAAGCAGATTGTGTGTCGCGTACAAGTGCGCATGCGTCAAGGGTGAACGTTCGGAGAGAAAAGCGGTGTAAACCAGGTCATGCTCGCAGGTCAATGACCGCGCCAACCCAAAATAAATCCGCTGGTTCTATGTAGACTTCATTGTAGCAGTACATGTAACGAGGAGGCTGCATCTTTAAAAACTGTCGAACACATCGCCCCATTTACAGACTATGGGCAAGACGAGAGATTTTTGAACTAAAATAATACAAAAGATTTTTTGTACCGGAATATTACGGAAGTGGATTGATGGCAGGAAAGTACATCTGTATAAAGTCTGATGCAGGTATATAAACAGCTGTACATCGTGAGATGAATAGAGAGACAGGCAACCGCAGTAACCACAGATAGTAACATCGGCTACCACACCTGGACAGAGGTAAGACATAACATTTCTAAGCTTACTGAAACTTTCATCTGTATATGGTACTGGTATCCAGTTACATCTTCTGGATAGTGGATCCCTCTATTAACCCCTGATGTGTTTTTTATTTATTAGCGAAGTGAAGCGATAGAAATGGGCCTTTTTTTATTGGTTTACAAAACCAGCAATAAAGCCTTAACTTTACGTCTCCCTATTTTTTGAGGTTTAAAGATATTCTTATATATTGTGAAAAAATTATTTTCTGCTCAGTTGTTGTTTAAATATGCTTAGTTTTTAAATTTTGTTTTAAACTGAATTCACATTGAGAAATATCATTTAAGCAACATCGATTTACAAATAATCTAATTGTTAACTTAGCTTAAGCTTTGGAAAACGGTGTAGACCCATAGGTGTACGTTATACATAAAACCGAATTGAGGGAAAAAATTGTATGTGAAAACTTTAAGCAGATATCACTCCCCGTTGAGTAAGTGAAATTAAAGAAACGACTGACGAGTTAAAAAAAATTATAAAAAAAATTATAATTATTGAGGCCTTTACCTAACTCGCCGTATATATATGCACATGTGTATCGAGATGTATCAGGCCACCGTGGCCCAAAATTCCTTTGTGTCTCTGTCTATGAAAAATAGGCATTTAATCATTTACACAATTAGTATTATGTAAATTTACAGGTGAACTTGATGGTGACGATGTCGACAGATTTGTTTATATGGTTATCTATTTGACATTTAAAGGAAAAGATTTCTAAAAATCGAAGTAGGCATAACTAAATAAACCACTTAAAACTATTAATAAATATGATTTCATTTATTTTATCAGATTTTTGGACTTACAGGCGCTCAAACATTTGAATTCTATACTATCAGAGGTAGGGAACTTTGACGTAACAGGAAGTTTATCCAACTCTAATCACGACTCTGAATTTTAGGGAGAAAAATATCTTCTTCCTCATGAGTACAAGATTATGACATAGTTCCCAGACAGCGTCAGTATGGCTTATTAAAGTCAACCATAGTTGGTTGATATTTGAATGCCTTTTAGCACTCTTAAAAAATCTGGAAAAAAAAAGAATGAAAGTATTTTACAGTTTTCTGTTGATGAATCTTACTTTATATTTAAGCTTTCTTTCACTTTAAGGATAATCCTAAAACAAAACACAAAACAAAAAAAAAACGCTCTCACAGTTACAGCTGTCATTTTATTTTAAACCAGTCATATATGCTGGCCCTTAAAATTTGCTGCCGGGTCAATATGAATATAAAAGGTACAGCATGTACATAGCGTGAAATGTACGTAACGTAAAGCCCGATCATCGACGATATTGCTAGTTGGCAAATGGTCTCACCCATGTAACTGGTGAAATACGACCTCTTGTCAATTTATTATATGGGTTTGAGATGCGGCAATATAAAATGAGCTCTACAGCTGATACCGAATTATAAAATCTTAATTATATATGAAAAAAAAAAACAAGCCGATATATAGGTTTCGTGGCAAATGTTTTAAGCACAAAACCAAAACCCACACCGAGTGCTATATATGAAATCTAATTAAAAAATTATTTGTTTTTTTCTATATGTTGAAAAAACTTTCAGGAATTATGTACAATTTTGAACTGCAAATGCTTCACACTCTCTTGCATTCAGGAATTACCGATAGAGAAGAATCTTTTGAAAGGAATGCCTCATGCACATGCTGAGCAATCATCGACGGTCGAGCCGCCGTCGTATATAATTGAAATATTCTTGAGTACGGACTAAAACACCAATAAAAATAAATAAATAAATAAAGCATCGACGTCGACCTAGGTTGTGACTTTAAAATGTGCCATCAATTGGCGATAGTCTTGATTGCTTTGGTTCTTATATAGATGACTGCAGAACCAAAGAGAAATGTTCAGAGCTTCTATTTAAATTATGTTTGTGTGAATTCACGCGTTACCATGACTACCGATATAGCTGCATGCGCGAACAGCTTCCGTGAGTTGTATATTATTGTCTCAGACACTATTACAACACCTTTTCAAATAATGATATTTGCTACCATGTACGCTGGCCCGTCAGTGCCATTCGAAATTGTTAACATTTTCTAGTGATTTATAATAATTCAGACTGTCTAAAGAAACTTATCATTATGAACGTCAGAATATGAAGTATATGCGAAAGGAAATTAAAGCAGAAACAAAAGCATTTTACACAAAAGTGATAAATTCAACTATAAACTTCGAAAACAGCAAAAAACGTTTTCTCCGCGGTGTAAAGGTTTTCTGCGCGGTGGAAACGTTTTCTTCACAGTGGAAAGGTTTCCTTTCAACCGCGGTGTAAACGTTTTCTCCCGAGTGGAAAGGTTTTCTCTGCGGTGAAAATCTTTACACCGCTGAGAAAACATTTTTCATTGTTTTTCGAAGTTTATAGATGAATTTATCAGTTTTGACCAAAATATTTTTGTGTTTGAGTTAATTTTTTGTTCAGTATAATTTAAGTTCTTTATTTCTAATAATAAGCTTTCTTTAGAAAAACCGTGAACCACGGTAAATCATTAGAAATTGTGAAAAATTTCGAATGGCTCTAACAGGCAGCCGTAGCCATGTCTGAGAGAAGGCGACTCTTGCGTGGCAGCGGGTGAAGGTTTTATGTATTTATTTCTTGTATCTGATTTTTTTTTAATTGGTTTCATTTATGATCTTTGGTGGTTGGTGGGGGATGGGAGGGATACCGTTTTTGAGGATTTTGAGATTGGATTTTTTATATTGTGTTTAGGGGAATTCTATATTTAAGGGAATTTCTTATGAAGATATAAGATTGATTCGGGAAGTTATTTCCATCGCAGATTTGTGTATTGCGGATTTTGATATGTTTAGGCATGTTACGTCTGACAGCAGGACTGTTGGTTTCAGCCACCATAGGAATCAGTTAGTCTTGAGCTCAAAGTGTTCACTGTACATGATAACTTGCTTACTCCATATAGCGCATGCGCCGCTCTGTACGCTCGCTAAACATCACTTTCCTTCAGATCATGTGCGTGCTACTCACGTAAGTCAGTTTAGCCTTCGCCTCGCCACTGGTGTCCTCGAGTGCAACAATTTAATCAGCATTCATCTCCAAAAATGACTCAGGTGTTGGTTATAATCATCTGGTGAATACCTTTGATAAGGAGAATGCATGCATATATTATTATTATTATTATTATTATTATAACCAAAGACTGAAACAAAGTCAGATATCACTCCATGCCTTAGTCACAGCTTCGTGTCGCAATCCGGTTAATAGAAATACCGGACTTGATTTTAGGGTTATTAAAACAACGACACGGAGTAACGATATTTTCGAATACAACCGATGTTTCTGAATTCTTCGTGTGCATTACATTATTTACGTAGGCAATAACTGAATAGTCATACTTGGCCTCATCCTACATGAGGTGACTCAATCTTGGTTAAAGAACCCCCCCCCCAAAAAAAAATCATGGAGAGTTATCTCCCCATTTTCTGTTTATCATGCTATTACACTTAATACAATACGCATTTTACCTTTGTACGTGAAATGTATATATTGAATATCAAAGATTAATGTTACGTAGCGTTATCTGTGCAATAGAACGGTCATCATCATCTCGATTTCTTTCATATTTATTCATGTCATATGACTTAAAACATGTTGAATATAGCGAGAGTTTAATAACGTTGTCCCAGATGTTATCCCTGTTTTTACATTGAAAGAAAAGTGTCCAGTCCGAAATTTATTGTTTTTCCTCACAAGGACATTGTTGAATACATTTGCAACAACAGCGACACATTTAACAGTCACAAATATCAGAAGGTGAACAACCGCTACACCTGCGAGTACACCCTTCTTCTGTCGAGTGTCTAATAAATCTACCTATCAACAGTTGACGAAAACCAAGATTGTTTTCGTTTTTATTACCTTGGTAAATACAGGATTAGTTGAGTTATTGGACAAACTAAAAGTCTCCCATAAAATGAGAGAGTAACACTTCCTGCCATCACGACCACGCTGCACATTATCGATTAGTCCGACGTGGTGTACATATGTGTTGGGAAATGGTTACAGGCCGTTTATTGTTTGTGTGAATTACACAAAAACACCATTTGAAATTGGGTCTTTTTCAGAGATTGTTTCTTAAAATATTCAGTTCATTTTTCTGAATACAGCTTCAGTCTAGGTCTTTGCTTAGCCATAGAATAATAGTACACGTACAACATTTCAGTATGCCATCTTGAATGCAGTCTTTCATCAGTGTTGGAAAATGGTCTGGCCAGTCCATTTAAAAACATGTATGTTGAGCGTTTTCTGATATACGAATGCATATTTAAATCAAAGTATCCTTTCAGATACATAACACATATAGAATGCTAATTTTTGTACCTGTCTGGTTATGAGACGGTTAGAGTACATGTCATTTAACAACTTTAAAACACACGATAGATGATCCCAGTAAAGTCAGTTTCGTTATTTATTTTATGCCCACGTTATGTAGATTTGGGTCGTGGTTTTTAAATGGTTCGAGTTTAAATGGAGCAAAACTAGGGTGCCGTGAAAGTGACAGTCGATGATCAAATAATTTGATTTACAATGCCGGCCAATGGCCGACAAATTGCAGTGTATTGTTTGAAATGTTGAACTATTCTTGCCTCATCACCGTAACCCAAGTGAACCTGGCGTTGTTCAAGATATCTGTAGAGAATTTGCTAGTGGTGGCAGTGACGTAAAACGAAGGTAGAGAGCCACGCATGCATTGTAAGGAAAAAGCTGAAGTAACATCACGGGTCCCAATATGGTCAAAAAAGGCAACGATATAATCCAAAGTTTTAAATGCATTTTACTAGGTCGAGAAATATTCTAAAACATAACTTGTAGAGATAGGTGCCCTTAGTTGGGAGAAGTGATTTACAAAAACTGGTTGCCCTAATCTGAGTTGACCTGCCAGAAAATCAAGTAATTTCTATCAAGTGCACCCCAGAAAACACTGTTGTATGTTTGTATGAACACAAAACGGTTTGCAACAAAAGGCTTGTGTCATATTTGAACAACTCTGTTTTGTGTTGAATGAACACTAGGTCTTGTTTGTGTTTTATTATTTTGTGGCATAAACATGTGTACTTCATATTTATTTAACATTTCTCTGTTGAAAGAAACAAGTTGTTGTGTTGGATTTCAACACAAGTGTTTTTGTGTGTGTACATTAAATATACAAATTTATACAACAAAGACATCAACAAATTATGTTTTTTAAATTAGATATAACAGCTTTTCCTTATGTCACATACATTGTATCACATATAGGGCATAAATTGTGAACTTCATTTCATTTCCTCTCATCAGACATCCCTCCAATTTTAAGAGATGATTGGCATGAGTTTGGAATGGTAAACACAGTTCTATAAAGAGGATGGCAACACCTGGCATAAAGATTTTATTCTGCAGTAAGTGTAATTCTCCAAGATTAACAGGACTGGAATTTGTTTGGCACCGACAACATCGGCATGGAGGCAAAAGTACATGTAACTGATGTAAATGGTTGCCGCAGAAGAAATTGTAAATGGCCATATAACTGTTCTTTAGTTTATCTCTTACATTAGGTTGTTAGCATGTGTCATTATTGCCATTCCTGATCATCACCAGTGAAACCACAGTGACGAATGGACAGGGAAATAAAGCAAAATGGTTTTTAGGTTAGTTCTCACTTGTTTGTAAAGAAAAAAATTGAATGCCAGTCGTCAGGGACATTTCGGTTGCCCACAAGTATTTTCACTTTCCTAGGGCAAGTGAGCAAGTGTTCAAGCACTGCCACCTGTTCCCTGTTGCTGTTTCTAAGACACATCGCTGTTTACTATTATTGGCAGCTTTTGCATGTACAAGAAAAACTATTCATTGCTTTTTTTCTTCTTGGGACAAGTACTTTACTCTGTTTTGTTTAACGTAACTTTGATTCCTGCAGGCTATATATCCTGAACAATCATTGATCATGTACTACCGTGTGACAGTTTGATGTCTGTACCATGGACAGTCAGTGACCCTGTACTACGGTTAGCGTGCCGCTATCAACATTGCTGTACTGCTCAGCACATATATATGTCAGTGCGGTGTGACAGGTTGATGTCTATACCATGGACAGTCAGTGACCCTGTACTACGGTTAGCGTGCCGTTATCAACATTGCGGTACTGCTCAGCACATATATATGTCAGTGCGGTGTGACAGGTTGATGTCTATACCATGGGCAGTCAATGACCCTGTACTACGGTAAGCGCGCCGTTATCAACATTGCGGTACGGCTCAGCACATATATATGTCAGTGCGGTGTGACAGGTTGATATCTGTTCCATGGACAGTCAGTGACCCTGTACTACGGTAAGCCCGCCGTTATCAACATTGCGGTACTGCTCAGCACATATATATGTCAGTGCGGTGTGACAGGTTGATGTCTGTACCTTGGGCAATCAATGACCCTGTACTACGGTAAGCGTGTTGGTATCAACATTGCGGTACTGCTCAGTGCATTTATAGCTCAGTGCCGTTCGACAGTTTGATGTCTATACCATGGACAGTCAGTGATCCTGTACTACGGTAAGCGTGCCGTTATCAACATTGCGGTACTGCTCAGCACATATATATGTCAGTGCGGTGTGACAGGTTGATGTCTATACCATGGACAGTCAGTGACCCTGTACTACGGTAAGCGTGCCGTTATCAACATTGCGGTACTGCTCAGCACATTGCGGTACTGCACAGTACAGCTCAGTGTCGTGTGGTAGATTCAAAGCGCAATTATTTCAACCCAAAGTAACTTGGAGTCATGAAGTTTGCGATATAATGACTTCACATTCTAAAATAAAATTGTACTCACTCCCTCCGTTGACTACTTTCGCCTTATGTAAACAAATGAACATACTGACGAACGTCTCGAACTGTTGAGCAGTTTACTATTTAAAGGCCTTCGTGGATATTATTATCATCTACGCCCGTACTCAAGCTGAACCATGGCAATTTAAATATATTAACACACTTACCACGTGATTTCGCTTAACAGAATTCAGAGGGGATACAACAATAGTTATCGTGGGTGACTCACTGTGTTCTCGACGCTGGATGAGAGAAAGCAATAAACGGATATACCAGGGTTTTTCCATACCCAGTCAATTAGACTGCAATAACATCTTTTTTCTTATACGCCGCATGAAGAGCGGCGAAACGCCACCGCTTGCCTTTGCATACGAGGTTACTTCTTCATACCCTCTTTACATTCTGTCTTTCTTGGGTGCAGCCATGTTGAATAACTTAATATTCATGAGTTAATACGTGAGTAAATAGTTCATTTTTGTTTTGGATGTTTTTGGTTAACCCAGATAAGGTAAGTGCTTGAGTTTTATACTAGTAATAGAGATTTAGGCTCAAGGAATCTGGAGATACTTATTAAATATCTGATGCCCCTCTATCAACAATTATCCTCAAATGTTGGGGGGAAATCACTGCGCTGATGGGACCCATCTATACACGAGCTTCTCTCAGTACCGTAGGTTCACATAGAAAGGCGCGTGATTTCGAATGGTAGCTTCACTGTATTTTACGGTAACAGCGCGTCATACATACCGTGCCGATATAGTTTGTTACTGTGCAAATAACTGCAAACCACCACAGTAGGTTGCGATATATATCAGCAGCGTTTTAAAGTGCGAGGTGTTGTTTAGGGGACCATTCAGTACAGAATTGATTTCAACTAAGCTGTTACTGAAGAATTCT
This sequence comes from Liolophura sinensis, assembly GCF_032854445.1. Taxonomy (NCBI): domain Eukaryota; kingdom Metazoa; phylum Mollusca; class Polyplacophora; order Chitonida; family Chitonidae; genus Liolophura; species Liolophura sinensis. Next base: position 23,038,385 of record NC_088304.1, read on the forward strand.
GAGGTCTAAGTGGCGGAGTGATTAGCGTGCTGGCACAGCACAATGACCCAGGAGCCTCTCACCAATGCAGTTGCTGTGAGTTCAAGTCCAGGTCATGCTGACTTCTTCTCCGGCCGTAGGGCCTACGTGAGAAAGGTCTTCCAGTAACCTGCGGATGGTCGTGAGATGCGCCTTGTTTCCTCCTAGCATAACGTTGGCCACTGCGTTTGATCCAAAATGAAATAAATACTGTAGAACTTTACAGTAAATGTTTTTCTGTGTACACAGTGTCACACGTACCCAGCTTCCCGTGACTCGTGTCGCTTTTCGCAATAACCGATGACACATCTGGCGACAAAAAAAACAGGCTTCTCCCTGATTATAGGCAGTACATAAATGTAAAATCAGTCTTGCGTAGCATGTGCAGGAGATGTATCTCTGTGCTTTATTATCGATGTAAAAATGGAAAATAAGATTTGCTTAATCTGAGAAAAAATTTTTTATTACATTGATAATATTTATCTTTTTGTGTCGCACCAGTGATTATACCCACATGTTAGTACCATACCAACATTCACTCCCTTTTTTAAGACGATGTAAAATATATATGTGATCCTTGTTTTATGGATTTCTGTCTTTGCAGGACGTCTGGGCCGCAGTAAACTCGAAGCTTTGGCGAGAATTTCAATCAAGAGAGTTGGAGTTATATCAGCAACAACAACAACGACAACAAAGATGGCCACAGCAACCGTTTTGGTGGACAAATCAGACTACGCCGACAAGGCTTTCCAAACCTCCCTGGATTCGCCCGTTCCTTCACCGGACTCTCAATCCATGGAGAAAACAACCGACTCACACTCGAGAAAACGTGCCGCTGAAGTCTTTTCCTATCACAAAGTCGGACCGAAAAAGCTGCGCAAGTGCAATGCATGCGGAAACATTAAGGTCGTACAGAAAGCCGGATGTGACCCAGAAGTAAAATGCACAAGTACTTCATCTGATCCGGACGGCATCAGCGCTTTGGATTACATGATCTCCGAATGTCTCGTTCAGAAAATAGATGTTCCCTTTAAACCTTTGAATGGAAATATTCGAGGCGTTTTGAATTCTGGCACGAACAAGGTATCTGTGCTGGACATAGTGGAGCTGCAGATTGAGAAAAGCTTTAACATGAAGTCTTTGTGAGTATAACATTGAAATGCATATCTCTAATTACTGTTTGGCTTAAGTCATCGGTGGACGTGGGAAACAGCGCCTTGCTGACGTGTATTCGTGGGCGCCGTGCTGTCGTGTGCACGCCGTGACGACGTGTACTTATGGGTACCGTGCTGACGAATGGGACCTCCGCTACCAATCTCGTATGCCTTTGCCGAGTTTCCAGTGAATCCTGCTTTTCTCCGGTGTCTTGTAAAACACGGTCATGTGGCAGTCACTGTAGCTTTCCCAGTGTCGAGTGAAACGGCGTACTGGTAGACTGTCAGTCTCTGAAGCTGAAGTACGTTCTCTAGTGAAATACGTTCTAGTCTCTGAAGTTCTGGTCAGCAGCTCTCCAGTGAAACCCGCTGCATTGGCAGACTAGCAGTCTCTGAGGCTCTTGCTCAATGTCCAGTGAAACACGGTCCACTGCCGGACGGGCAGTCTGAATTTTTCATCCGTTCTCTAGTGAATCCCGGCCCGTCTGGCAGTCTCTGAAGCCCTTGTATATTCTCCCATGAAACACGGTCCACTGGGAAATTGAGTCTTTCGCCTGTTCTCAAGTCTACTGGCTCACTTTGAACCGGTTACGGTTTGTTTTTTGTTTGTTTTTTTTTTCATTAATTTATTAATCCATTGGCTTTCTTTGAAGCTTATTACGGGAAACAGGGCTATGTCGTTGACCAAATATCATAAGAAATTATGTAAGATATTATGTAAGGTGCATCAGTTAGCGGAATATCATGCAGTAGTTGTGAATAGGTTATGCCTCCATGTTTCCATGATAAAATTGGCATTTAAAAGAGCATCTTTTGTTAACATTTTTTGTTCATTATTTGTTTTTGTTGCTTTTTAGGTTTTGTTTTGGTATTTTATTTTTTTGTTTTTGGCCTTTAATAACTTAAGTCAGGCGTATACAATCGTACAGTAGACCAAGTATACCACAGTATATGTATAGGGCGAGGTCAGGTAGGCTATTGGATGGTCAAAACGTGGATGAAACGTTGGCAATGTGATATAATTTTCAAGAGTTTTTATTTTCTCCAAGTTATAATGTAATTCACTTATCAGGCCTAAAAATGCGATTTCCATGAAACTAAACGGACTGGAATGTAATTGTGTATGTTCTACTTATATGGCCTAATTTACTCGTCTATGCTTCCTGTGCTTTGTAATCAGTTTGTGGAATATCTATATCATGCTGTATCTTTAATAATTGTGGGTTCCATTCTTTGCTTTTATATATAGTCATTGGCAACTTGAAACATACCTGAACGTCTTCCTTCGCACTTGCGGATTCTCGTCGCGCTTATTCTTGCTGACTCAGCAGCGGTGTTAAGAAAAGGGCTTTGAACCTGTGAGGTTAAAGTTTAAAAAGTTTTTTGCTTGGGGTAGCAATCTGAAATTGTGAAAAGGAGAAGAAAAAAATGGTGATTTTAACAAATATGAAAAATAAAAGAAAAATTAAGTTCAAATCTGAAATGGAGGTGGATATATGGTTACCCCAGACAAAAAACTTTTTAATTTATGTCTTGAGAACAACGGTTTCCTCTCTCAAGTTTCCTCTCGGGTTTCCCACTCGCATAGACCAGATCACCCTCGAACAAGTGCAGTATCATCAAGTAGGTGGCGTTAAATCAACAATCAGCTATTGAATGAACACAAAGATATTCTCTTGGATTAACTGTGTGATATATCTGGTGTTAGCCACTGCCCTCTTTTACCCAAGATCGTGTGTAAGTGAAGAAAAGACACATTGTGCGAATGTGTGGTGTTTACTGAGGAGAAACGCTCGCCATTGCAAAGTAGCCATTTTTACATTTTTCACCTCTTATGTATTTACATGTCAAACGTAGTTCAATTCACGCGCGAAAAGCAAACATGTATTTCCAATGTGTATAGTTTTTTGTAAATGTGTTAGTTATAAACTGGTACATTGCCTGAATGACCGACGTATGTATTGAGTTGCTAGTATGTGTCACAGTAGTAATGGACATGTATCTTCACTTGCTCTACGTCGCTACTATCTCGTTTCACAAAGCGATTTTCGTCTTAAAGCTAAAATCATAATCCAAATTCAATCCATAAACATCATGTCGATAAAACTTTCACAGCGGACATGACCCGTACACCACCATGAACTACATGTAAGAGCGCTCTGCAGCACCAGTAATTATGTGCCTCAATTATTATTCACAGGAAGTGACGTGTTCACAGGAAATGACGTGGGGTTATTGTTTGGATGAAAAGTATGTTGTATTGAACACTTTGTGTGCTTTGAGTTATTGTGCCGTATTGTAAACGTCGTCACTGATTAGTACATATTTTTGCTACAAAGAGCTAGCATTTGAATTTACTGTCCGTGTACCGCAAGTGGAAACCCCGTACATACCCCTTATTGTCAGCCACTTATTGGAGCAGGACGGTATACGTATATGTATTCCGCACTCCGACTCCCTCCACATACCCATTAGCCTGGTCACTACGTCATATAGCACATTGCTAAGCACCATGCACCATTCAAATGATAACTAAATTTTATAAATGTGTACATCTGTCATAAAATTGGCGGTTATTAGATGCGATCTCCCACCCAGTGAATGAGAATTCATTTGAAGTGGGCAGTTACCGACGTTCAGCCACAAAACTATAATACAAAAGCATATAGCTGTATATATTTTGTTCTCGCCATGAAAGTGAAGGAACTACATCTGTAATTAAATTGGCGGTTATTAGAATCGATCTCCCACCCAATTAATGAGAATTCATTTGAAGTGGGCGGTTACCGACGTTCGGCCACAAAACTATGATATAAAGGCATGTAGCTGTATATATTTTGTTTTCTCGCCATGAAAGTGAAGGAACTACATCTGTAATAAAATTGGCGGTTATTAGAATCGATCTCTCACCCAGTTAATGAGAATTCATTTGAAGTGGGCGGTTACCGACGTTCAGCCACAAAGCTATAATATAAAAACATATATTTTGTCTTCTCGCCATGGAAGTGAAGGACTCTGAGAGGACTCAAAAGTATTCATGACAAATCCCTCACGCCCATGCTGATTGGTGTAATACAAACATTTGGCTTTAAGGTACATACAGTTTTGGTACAGATGCACCATTGTTATTTATGTGGGAATAAATTAGATTTTAAAAAATTACTAGACTTGTTTTGTTTCTGCTCCATTCTTTTTCTTTTATACCATATATTTTGCTAGCTGTGAGTTCAAGTCCAGCTCTTGCTGGCTTACTCTATCCGGTCAGACGTGGGGATGTGTGACAGCAACCTGCGAATGGTCTTGCGTTTCCTCCGGCCTCTACCCGATTTCCTCCCACCATAATGCTGCCCACTCTCGAATAAGTCAAATATTCTTGAGTACGGCCTAAAACACCAATCAAATAAATAAATAAATAAAATATACGATATAATGTTCCATGGCTTACAATACCAGTTAGACCTAATGTTCAAATGCAGCGTGTCTTTTTGGATTGGCTGCGTGCAGGTTTAAGTGAGGGTGAGGTGTCAAGGACCTGATGAGATGCGGTGAGCTCTTCGGATATCTGCCAATAAATAAAGTTTTTATCCACCAATAAACTTGCTTCATATGTGCGTGTATATTAAATTAAATACTCCAGTCCTCAGAAACTACTACACCCTGCAAACTACATCGCAAAACCTCCTGATGGAAAGCCACAGTCGACCAAGCGAGAACTGGATTCGAACTCGCGACCTGATTGGTGAAGAACGTATCGTAATGCGGCAGAAGTCTTTCGCTGTACTATAAAAGGTCTGTGTTGTTAATAATGATGTGTTATACCATTCAAAGTGTCCATGTTGCCTATACATGCCCACTGGCATATATCAGGTGACGCCATTTACATGACTTTATTTGACTTATTTTATAAGTCAGACTTCCTTCGTGAGTGAGTGAGTGCTTGGGGTTTAACGTCGTACTCAACAATTTTTCAGTCATATGACGACGAAGAAATCATTAGGGTTCATGTACGTGTAATGTGCCTCCTTGTTCCACCGCTCTTTTATTTAGTGCTGCTTCACTGAGACGCCTTACCGAAGGCAAGCAAGCCGCCCCGCCCGAGCCATTATACTGATACGGGTCAACCAGTCGTTGCACTATCCCCTACATGCTGAACGCCAAGTCTTAGGTGTGACTCGATCAAGGATTGATCCTGGATCTACCGGTCCCGAAGCGGCCGCTCTACCAACTGTGCTATCCGGGCCGGTGACTTCCTTTGTCGTCATAGGACTGGAAAATTGTTAAGTACGACGTTAAATCCCAAGCACTCACTCACTCACTCACTCACTCACTCACTCACTTATTCACCGCCGTACTCCAGAATTTTTCACGTATACAATGGCGGTCAGTATTATGGATGGAGGAGACTGGAGTTATTCGGGAATAAGCAACCGACCATTGGCAAGTAACCGACAAACTTTCTTTCTTAATTGTGACGTACATATATATGGGTATCATACTGGTTGAAGACGAGTGATCTACGACAAACAATACGAAGAAGGACACAAAGCCGCACAAATAGTGAGAGTAGAGGATAGTCTTCAAATTCCCAATCCAAGGTCGGGTTTGAACCAGCAACTCCTGTGTCTTACTACTTTAATCATACTCGGTTAAACAATTTACAGAAAAGGATTGCTAAAAGTTACATCCCTACAACAATTTGTAAATCTTATCTGTGAACCCAAGACAGGGTATAGTTTTTTTTAACAAACTTTTCTTTTTTTAAAAAAAAAAAGGAAGCGCAAATATTTTCTTGTCATATTTTTTAAAAAGAATACTGTTGGAACTGGTTATATTTATTTTATTTATTATAGCATGAGGGAACTGCGTATAGAAAACCCTCGGACACTTTTACACAGAAGGGCCTCGTAAGCTTAGAGCAACTGGATAAATGTACAGATCTATACGGGGAACATTGCATGAAGGCTACACCTCCAAAAAAAAACCCATACTTTTCTGTCGACAGAATCATTTTTTAGATAAGTTAACGTGAAATTAACACTGCATTTCTGTATTCATCGTTACGGCTTCGATGTGATATTTTCCGTAGGCACTAAAACAGTTTAATGATGAATGAACGCTGAATTTCTGTTACAGGGTGTTATAATGTGAAATACTCAGATTCGTTTATGAAGTTAATTTTCTATTTACACAATGGAATCACCAAGGCTTCAAAACCCGGCAGGTAACCTGAGTTGACGCTCAAGAATGAGGTGGACAGGATAAGAGAAGCGATAATTATTATATTTCCTTCTGTTCATAATTACAACAGACAAATTAAAGTTAAGAGTTCCCAAAAAGTTTCCTGTGGTATACACATTATTTGTTTCTATCCAATCATTCCACAAGTTTTATCTTTTCTGGACGATTCCGAGTGCAACCGACTCGAATTCAAAATGGCTGTTAGCGAAGTTTGACTTGCAGCCTATGAGCCACGTACATATGTGGCGATTGGGACGTTATGGTCTTTATTATTCACGAATAATTTGGTAATATGAAATCAGAATTACTGCAGGATTTTCGGATGGTGGCAGTGACGTAAAGCGAGCTTTGAGAGCGACACATGCGCTGCAAGGAGTATGCCATTGGAGGTTACCAAGGTAACAAAATGCTATGACTTGAATTCGAGCAACAGCAGCTCAACAAATGGTGGTCATGCTAATTGTTTTTTTATGATAGGTTGTGAAGAAACTTGTAAGCTGCATGTACTGGCAGTGTGGTGCCAAGCGAAATTAAGTGGGGATATATATTTTAGGGGTTAAAGTTGACAAATTTACCTCATAAATAAGAAAGAAAATCAATGAGCTCGTTTAATCCATACATGTCATATTATCAAAGGGCAGCAACTCTGTCAAACCACTGAATTCTTGCAGCGCCGCATATGCACATCGACGAATGACAAGTATAAAAACTTGAGAGGGGAATCGCAGATAGAATATACAGATAGTGTATGGCAAATAATCGCCGACCAGCTCATAGCAAATAAGGGAACGTTCTTGTCTACATTATCCGAAAGTAACTAAATTGCTATATATATGATCTCGTATATAGTGTCGTCAGCCTTGCCTTACCTTGCGTATAGGCCTAGGCTACAGGGGCCTATCTGCTAGTACAAGCATTAAAAAAAGTTTTAAATACAGAAACGCCGACGTTTTATTTGCATGAACTGTAACTTGTGAGTTTGTTGGTTCTGTATGCACGTGAGCTTAATTGCACGAGAGGACAGGAAAGGGTCTGTGCGACATGACATGCGCTCAACCCTTTCCGAGCCAATCAGATTTCACTCTCGTCCTGTGTATGTTTTAACGTTGCTGTTTCATTCGGAATTGTTTCGGCTGTTCCCTTATTGTAACAATACTGCCCGCTAAAACGCCAAACAACACGGAAATGTATGCACTTTGCGGGACAGTCATTACGAAGCATATTTTATACTTAATAGTTTGTTTATTTTAACTTGTCGCCTATATTCAGCTCTCTTAAAATCACGCGTAGGCTTATACTCGCTCTCAAAATTGCGTTTAGTCAGTGACATATAAAAAGTTCAACACATTGCTACGTTGTAGCTTACGTCTACATATTATTGCAAGGAAAATGCATTCAGTATACTTTTTTTGGAAATCATAATGTTGAGCTCAAACCGCAGTACCTCAGGTGACGCCATAATAATTCAAAAGATGTGGAATAATGGATCGAGTCCAGTACGTTTGATGGATAGAAACACCAGTTATCTAAACTGTGATCGACTTTGCTCTAACCCATGTTTCCGAAGCTGCCATGTTTGAAACTGTTTTCAAGTTTTAGCACAATATAATCTTAATACATGGAATTTATTTTATCTTTTGTATGTAGCTATATGATTTCACGGCAGTTTGACTTGAAGAGTGCGATGTGAGGAAATTTTGTTACAAATGTAGACTATTCGAAGATATAGTAGTGCATGTTTTGTTAATATTGCGGACAGTTTTTTCTAGCCGCATACATGGGGTGCATACGGTGGCCCGTTAGTGACATTCGAAATTTTTAACATTTTCTAATGATTTACAATGGTTCAAATGATTTTCTAATGAAAAAAGAATTTGAAGCAATTAAATTACAAAAACTGGATAAATGAACTATAAATTTCGAAGAACTGCGAAAAACGTTTTCTCCACGGTGGAAGGGTTTTCTCTGCGGTAGAAAACGTTTTTCGCTGTTTTTCGAAGTTTATGGCTGAATTTATCCATTTTAGCTAAAATGTTTTTGTTTCTGCGTTGAAAAGTTTTGCGTGTCGAAAGCTAGCCTGTGGAGACTAACTTTATGAAATGGAAAAAAGTATTCTCACAGTATTTTCTTTGCACTAAATGGACATTCAACACATCAATGTGTAGAGCTATAGAGCTTTATACGTGTCACTCATAAAAGGCAACTTTGTGTCTCGAGTATAACTGATTTTACAAACAGCTGAAAATAGGTAACAAGTTAAAAGAAACAGACTACAGCAGGGTATCTTTTCCAGAGCAATACATGGCGCTTTGGATCCTATCGATCATTGTTCTCTTGTTATACACGAGTACTACTTTACGAATCTGCCCACAAATATTCGTCATCATTAAGACAGGAACGAACAACAGACAACACAGATTTGACTCGAATTACCTTGCTCCGGAATGGTTTCCCGTGAGATGATTTAATTATGATGAAAGTAATTTCCGGAGTACCAGCATGGCCAGTGACTGCTTTAATCTGGATCACATCAATGTTCCGAACCCCGAACGTATTACTAAGCAGATCGACTAATGGAATTGACTTTTTTGCGGTATAAGGGCAAAAATTGTCAATTTTAAAATCCTACGCAAGACACCACTCGGATTCGAACCCGGATCTGAGGTGTACGATCGAGACGGACGCCTTGCCACCGCGACATGTACATGTGGTGTAACAAAATACATTTATATAGGTCTACATGATATATGTTAATCTACATAATAGCCTGTGACCAGCCAGCACGATAGAAAGCGTATGTATATATATATGCTAATGACCCGTGCATAAAGGCGCAAACTTATCAGAGATTGCAAACCCTTATATACTGGGTGACCCGCGGACAAGTTATCCAGCGGTACAGGGTTGACACGGAGTACGATACACGTTTAACCTTGCCAACGCACTTGCCTCGCGAAATATGCTGTCATGCCCGGCCCTGCCAGACGAAAGCTGAATATTGAAAGTGATTAATTTTAATAAGAGGGTGTATGGGATAGGATCGACCGAGATTATGAATCAATGTATATACATATATGTATTTATTCACTCGATATAAAAACAAGCTGAAACATATAACGCACGCAGTGTATAAAACATATAGTCGTATATATATAGGCTTACAAAACTCTGCTTGTAAACTGGAAGACGTACACGAAAAGGTTCGATTGTTCGAAATTCTCCCGTCACAAGTACGGGAAATGTACGAGTCTGTGTAGCTCATCCAAAAGAGATATTGAGTCGGGAAGATTTAGGAAGCGTCGACGTGATCAAGAAATAAAAGCAGGTAAGTTGTCTTGAAGTGGTGTTGCATGGCACAATATTACTGAAGACTATAAATAGTCTTATAAAGATGTTTACTCCGTGCAATGGAGAATAGAATATGTTTACGTTATGTATAAAGAAGATCGTTGCCATAAACAGTAACGGCGTCAAACGCATGTCATGAGAAACTAGAGAAGGGTGGAAAGCAAGGATTTCTACTTCGCCAACCCCTCGCCTTTCCAGTCTCCTGCTTCCATAAACCGATTTCACCAAGACTTTTCATCTTGCTCATTAATAATTAAGCTTTCTGTCGATATCAGATACATAATATATTAAGCAACAGTTCGCGTCCGGGGTAAACCGGAGAATATCTATACTCGTTAGTCTATTAAAAGAGGAAGTTGTAACTTCCTCGCTTGGCGTTCATCATGAAGGGAATAGTGCAAAAACTGGTTGATTTTCATCAGTATAATGGCTTGGGCGGGCGGCTTACTGTCCTTCAACAAGGAGGCACAATACATGCACTCTAAGGATTCCTTCGTCGTTGTATGACTGAAAAATTGTAAAGTACGACGTTAAACCCCAAGCACTCACTCACTCCTCCCCTATCCGTATGACTGACCGGCGTCAAACTTCTTGGGCAAGGCGTTGAACACCAATCAAATACATAAAGAAAACAAGCGAGGTTCCCTCCATGCAGTGATCTTTTTTCATTATTTCTTTACCCTTCTTTTGGCCACAGAATGACTCACCCTAAGGCGATCGTGAAAAGCATTGATATGCCAGACGACATGAAGCACGACGCCATCGAGTGTCTGTGTCAGGCCTTGGACAAGTTCGACACTGACCAGAAGAAGGCTTCTTACATCAAACGAGAGTTCGACAAGAAATACGGACTCACCTGGCATTGTTTTGTTGGCCAAAACTTTGGTAGTTTTGTGTCTTTCGAAAAAGGACATTTTATATACTTTTACGTTGGGCAAGCCGCTGTACTGCTCTTCAAGTCAGGATAGAAGGATTGGCAAATGCACGACGGCTTTATGAACAACCACTTCTGTGTTGATACTGTAGATTTGGTTATTTTGTATTTCCATATATGTATTTTACACAATGCTGTTGGATAAATTTATTTCGGCATCCTGTTTTATGGATCGAGGAAACGAACAGGGCGGAGACATATTTTTCATACATATTCTTATGACGAGGTGGAGTCAGCTACGTGTGTGTACATATACTGTCTTCTTGTGGAAAAGCGAGACCATGCCGCCACTGAAGTATGTGCCTGAAAGACCACACGTGATAACCCACCCAGTCACATTATCCTGACACCAGGCCAAACGGTCTCTCAGTACTTAGTGTCAAGCGAGGCAGTAACAAGTACCATTTTAAAAGTCTTTGGTATTACCCGGGTGAGATGACAGGTCTCCCCACTTCCAGGCGGACGCTCTAATCATTAGGCCACCGAAGCGCTCATGACGAAGAGGAAACCATGAATGTATAGCATGTACCTCACAGACCGTCTGCGATAAGCTCAGGTCGAGTGATAAGATGGTTGCATTCCGACAGCTGGGAAACAGGAGGCTCGGGTTCGAATCAGAACTTGCATGGGGAATTTGTATATTCCTGCTGTCACTGTTGTCGGGCACTTCTCGCCTTTGCTTTCAGAAATACAGATCTGTACTCTTCCATTTACCAGCCTGGAACTCGGCCCCTTAGCGTATGCTGTCCTCAACATATCAAAGCTGTGCGCTACAAAGAACGTCTTTTCTGCAATCCTTCGGGAATTCTTACTTCATATCACCTAGTTACTCGTGAATAATAAAGACCATAACGTCACAATTAACACAAATGTATCTTTTGAGTCGGCCGCTCTCGGTATCGTCCGAAAAAAAAGGTAAACTCGTGGAATGATCTCATTGAAACCAATGAGATGTATCCCATGTAAAGGGCGATTGACAAATTGATTGGAAGTCTTAACTTTAATTTGTGTCTTAAGGATGAAGAGAAATCAATTATAATCAATCACATTCCGATTGGGTAGGTAGGTTACATTTGTGTTATTTGCGATTTTATGGTCTTTTTTATTCCCACATAATGAGGTGATATGAATTCAGAATTACTTTAAGATCACGGGGCACCTCTTTTTGTGGAGAACAGAGTTGGCACTTTGGAGACTGCGCAGGTGACAGGACCGAGTTCCAGGTTACTGAATGCAACAGTTCAGAGCGGTTAATGAGGAAGTTAAGCTGGGAACATGGCCAACCGATCTCAGAGCGAGGGAGATGTGGATATAAACTACCAATATATCTTGGTAGTTTTCAATCAAATCTCCCATGAGACCCCAAAATGCCAAAGTTCGATCAATGGTAAGGGTAAGAACTTCGGAACAATCATCACCAAGATGTTTTTCCTAAGAACAAATCACATTTTGGTTACTAATCCTTGGTTGCAGGATGCTGAACATTTAGTCTTGCAAAATCAACAGACTTTTTGCGATTTGGAAAATCTCAACAAAGAGAACCAAAACAGCACTTCATGTATGTAAACCCTTTATAACATTTATATTTATCACGTTCTACCACGCACTCTATCACACGCATCTGGATTATAATGTCACATGGTTTGATATATTAACAAAAGTTACGATGAAGCCTATGTTATAAAATGACACATGCCGACTGTGGACTAGAGAGTGTGATGCTTTGGTCTTTAGCTGCTTCCACCTTGGCAAAGAGCGAGTCAGAACGAGACTCGGTCCACTCCGGCAAGGGACGAGTCCACTCTTTCGGCGGAGACTTCCGGTATGTCCAGACGTCATTACCCCTGGCGTTCTCTAGTCGTTTTTGTTGCCTTTCCAATTCGTTCTCAACTATTTTCATCTAGAATATGAATTCAAAATATATTCAGTAATTAGCTTATCTTAAAGGTGTTTTCAAAAGAATTATGTATAATGCGCGGTCAACACTGAACAGAGCCTAAAGTCAAGCAATACAGATTCTGTAAGACAGCTTGGTAGCCAAAGACCACGTGATCTTTAGCAACAATCAGTGTGGATGTGTGGGTTCCCCCAAAGTCTGTCTAGTTTCCGCCCACCATAATGCTGGCCTCCGTCGTGGAAGTGAAATATTCTTCAATACGGCATAAAACACCAGTAAAATTATGGGGGGCCAAATTAACATTTAATCGAGAATTATCGATATCCATAAACGAATTAGTGATATTGATAAATAATTTATAGATATCGCTAATTCATTTATCGATATCGATTTACCCACTGAGTAACTTAAAACCACCACTAAGCCAGTAGTATTAGTCACCTGGGGCACGTTCTATGAAGCAGTCACAAAATTGCCAGGCACAATTACCATGACAACATATTGTGAAGAGATTAATGTGCTTTGGGTAGCGATGTGACAGCTTTGCAGATAGTCCCAGGTTGCCATCTTCCGACTTTATCGGCCAAGAACCCACTTGAGGGGATTAGTCAGCTTTCGTAAATCAAGGATCTCAGAGCAATTCATTGAGTAAAAATTGAGAAATCCTGTCATGATTAGGCTTACTGTATAACAAACCAAAGAAACAGTTGGAAACAAGTTCAACCAAGCAGGAAAGCTTACAGCGATTTCTGGAGACGGATTCTCTCTATATCTGATGCAGTTTTTGTGATCTTCTTTCCACTTGCTGCAATCTACCTGATGTCCGTAATGATAATGGTGGTAAAACTTGCCTCTTAGACCTATGAAGAAACCACAATCATAATGATGTTAAATTCTGCTCCTCAAACATGTGAAGAAACCATTATCATAATGATGGTAAATTCTGCCCCTCAACCCTGTGAAGAAACCATAATTGTAATGATGGTAAATTCTGCCCCTCAAGACTGTGAAGAAACCATAATTACAATGATGGTAAATTCTGCCCCTCAACCCTGTGAAGAAACCACAATTATAAAGATGGTAAATTCTGCCCCTCAAACCTGTGAAGAAACCACAATCATAATGGCGGTAAGTTCTGCTCCTCAAACCTGTGAAGAAACCACAATCATAATGATGGTAAATTCTGCCCCTCAACCCTGTGAAGAAACCACAATTATAAAGATGGTAAATTCTGCCCCTCATACCTGTGAAGAAACCACAATCATAATGACAGTAAGTTCTGCTCCTCAAACCTGTGAAGAAACCATAATTACAATGATGTTAAATTCTGCTCCTGAAACTTGTGAAGAAACCATAATCATAATGATGGTAAATTTTGCCCCTCAAACCTGTAAAGAAACCATAATTACAATGATGTTAAATTCTGCCCCTTCAGAGCTGTGAAGAAACCCCCCACCATCATAAATATGGTATTCTGTTTCTCAGATTTGTGAGGGAACCTCAATGTGATGAAACCATACAGGTGGTAAAGCTTGTCTCCCAACTTGTAAAATTCCATTATTGTAATGTCAATAAATCTTATTCCTCAAATTTGTGAAGAAACCAAGATGATAATGGTGACAAAGCCATTGTTTCAAACTTGTGAAGAAACTAATATAATAGTGGTAAATTTTTGTCTTCAGATCTGTGAAGAAACCACAACGACAATAATGGTAAAAGTTATCTCTCAGACTTGTGAAGAAACCACAGTGGTGATAATGGTAAAATTTACCTCTGAAACCTATGAACAAACTAGAATCAAAATGATTGATAAGCCTGCCTGTAAGATCTGAAGAAAGAACAATCACAAAAGTTCTAAAACTTGCTTTTAAGACCTGTGTCAGTGAAGGAACCTTGGTAATCTTGGTAAAACATTCTCAGTTGCTTATTTTGATGAAATGAACTCTTTTTTTCACAGTTACCACACCCTTGTTAGAGAGAGATTCTCCCCATTACATGACCACAGTAATAGGTGAATCCTAAAACAAGTAAACAGACTATATACAGTCAAATGAATCAGCAATAAAGCCAACTCTACGTCTCATACTTCACATCTCCATCCCTTCACAAAGAAATCCTTTAGCTGCGCAAAAAATACACAATAGTGCAATTTAAAAATGAAAGTAAACCCCAAATATAAAACAACATTACATGTATATTCCAGGATCTCAATCTGTGAATCACAGTATCTTGAGAGAAACAGGAGAAGGGAACTTAGAATGTGAACAATGAACTTACTTGAACAATCTGCATACTCTTCATAGTACATCTCACAGGGACGTATCTGTGTTAAAAAAAAATTAAAAAAAAAAAATCAAGTGTCTCTGACAGTCAGGACAATAAGGCGGAAAGAAAATGATGCTGATAAAAACATTTTGCTGTACAATGGTAACAAGGTTGCTATTCACAGTTTTTCAAGTTGACATGTTAAATTTTGTACAATGGTTGACAACTGTATTTTATCTGGTGTTTAACAGCATATTCAATGGCTGGAAGCAACCATAATATCTGGAGTAAACCACTGCCAATCTCCTAGTAACCATTGTAACTGCCAAACCTCCTGACTTAATTTGCAGCCAAAGCAGCAGGAGCAGGATTGTACATGTAGATGGTCAACAGTTAGTGGTCTTAATGGCAAATCCACTTGACACCATTACACATCTTTGGTAAGCAAATTCATTTTGAAATTTTGCACTTACTGTATTTCACCTAAAGTTCAGAATAATTTATTTAATTAAATTAAATTAAATTAATTATTTTTAGTGCCACATTTTGCTTGATTCTGATGGATTCATCCACCTTATAGGGACAAGACTTTCTTGTGAACCTCAATTTATTTTCTTATCAAAGAAACAGCTGAATCACAGGTATTTTATTACAAGCCTTTGTGTGCTTCTGAAATTGCATTTCACATGCCAAACTTTAGATGTAGTAAAGTATACCATGTACATACTAGTTAAAAATGCACAAGGCAGCAGAGCTAGTGACTGTGTGTAGGCTAAAGAGTAGTGGCATTATTTACTCCTCACTTTCAGATCACTTGGCACTCAGCATTTGACCAAGTATCGCACTACACAATATCATCAGTGTAGTGTTTGTGAGGTAGCATTGTACAATATTAGCACTATGAGCATCCTCCTGCAAGTAGACACTCTAATGATACAGCTATCGTGAGGAAACCGAAAAAAAAAAAAAAAAAAAAAAAGGGTTGAACATAACAGTTTAAAATGACATTATGCACTAAGAAAATAGATGAATGAACAACAAGGTTTCACGCAGTCATGAAATCAGAGAGATTGAATTTTTGGCCTCTTCAAATGCAATGCATGCTCATAGAAATGGCAGAAGAATACATAGGCCTATTTTATCATAGCTGCAAAAGACTTCAACTCCTTTTCTTACACTGGCCTAGTATCATTGGAGTCTCAACGCTTACGATGGTAATTTCGTACTCGCACTACACCCACCGCACAGCCACCATACATCCCTACTTGATTTAGAATATATTTATTATAGCCATGAAGGCCTCCACTGTATACGCTCCTCAGCAAATGCCGCCATCTTCCCACTGCTCCACTATGAAGCAGGCCAGGTACATAGCTGCTCAACATGGCGGCAACTGTCGAGGTGGGTATACCGTTGAAGCCTTCATGGTTGTAATAAATCTATTCTAAATCGGGCAGGGACATATGGTGGCAGTGTGGTTGGTGCGGAAAGCAGGTCTTCAGGTTGGTGTATTTTATCTGTGCGACAACTGTTCGATAACAAAGAGAATCGATCTGGACCTTCATTGAGTACGAAATTTAACACTATAAGTGTCGAGGCTCTTAGCCTACACAGAGAGCTAGGCCAGTATAAGAAAAGGAGTTTGAGTCTTTCGGGGCTAATCTTATCGCTATCCAAATAACTAAAATCACTGTAACGATCCGAGTTCAGATTTTAGACAATATCCTCTTGCACTGAAATTTGTCCTCTAAATTTTGGCCTGCATGAATTCCTTGTACCAGATTCCTCGCACCTGGCATCACTCAATTTACTGTTACAACAACAACTTGAATGTTAGCAACTGTCATAGTCTCTCAACAATCTCAACGGACACATTGCCTTTGAACTACAATCTGTTACGCAGCCATACACGATGGCGCCTGTAATGTCAGCATTAAATACATAACCAGTTCGTAATTCATGCTTACCAGCCATATATACTCGCTTTTGTCCTCCCCAGTCACGCTTTCACTGGGAGCTGACATTTTAATTTATATCGAGTTATCTCTCCGTGTTGAGGCGCGCCTACGCGCCACAGTCATCACTTCCTGTTGAAAATTTTTGACCATTTACAGACCGAAAAGCGTATTTCGGTAAGTTTTTCCACGGATTTATTGTAATCAATGACAAGGCGCAGAAAAGAACTATTAGATACAACAGTATGCACCACGTTAATGATTTTATGCACGGGAAAACTGAAAAAAGAAAACCAACGAGAAAAACCGGATCAAAAAGACATCTTAAACAACAACAACATGAGTTATTTTATGCGTTTACTAGACCCGAAACACTCCAGCACCTTTATGATATTGGCCTAGCGTTGTTGGAGTCTCGACGCTAACAGTGTTAATTTCGTACTTAACGATGGTCCCTGCCGATTCTCTTTGTTATCGAAGAAGTCTCGTGCAAGTGAAAGACACCAATCTGAAGACCTGCTTTCCGCACCCGTCGCAATCAGCACCATCTCCATATGCCCCTACTCGCTTTAGAAAAGATTTATTATCGGCTCCCACGTCACACACCCCTTGGCCATTGGCGTTATCTTCCCACTGCTCCACGATTAAACGGGACATGCGCGTAGTTGCCTAAGATGGCGATAATGGCCAATGAGTGTGTGCCATGGGCGCCTTCACGGCTATGATAAATCTATTCTGAAGCGAGAAGGGGCATATGAGGGAGGTACAGTGAGTGTGGAAAGCAGGTATTTAGGTTGGTGTCTTTAAAATATGTAAATCCTTTTTCAGTGTGTTAAAATTTATTCCTACCATTTCTTTCTCTGTTGTAGTCAGTGTATGGTCTGTCAACTCACCAATTCATGCAATAAACACTTAAGAAACAGGATACACACATTGACTTCCATAGCCTGAAGACTAGAGAACCCTTTAAAAGTGAACTATCAAAATGTAGTGTAAGGGACATCTGTTTTGTGCTTTGTGTAGAAAACAAAGGGAACTTGAAATATATCAAGGGACCATACATACATGTATGTCACCAAAATACACTTATCTCCATTACACTTCGATATAGCAGTTAAACCGTACTTACGGCAGTAAGAATATATGACTTCTAGCATGTACTTAGATGAGGTTGCCATCCTTACTTCTTGCATGCTCTGGTCCTTGTTTCAAGACAGAGTGGCGAATAAGGTAGGATATGGCAGCTCTTTTAAATGTCCAATTTCCCTCAGTTTTCAGGTATATTGATTACTGTGAAAGATGTGTATAAAAGAATGTTGTTTCAAATGACTTATCTTTCTCCATGGTTACATTAACAAAGGATTTGTTAAGAAAGAAATAGCTTGTGATCAGTGTAAACAGCTTTGAAAACCAGACAGATTCGTGTTACTAAAATCTGTTTGGTCAATCTAGATATTAGATTACTATTAAAAGGGCTCTCAACTTTCAGTCATGTCAGTTTTGTATAAGCCGGAAGTGTCATGTGATCATTCTGATTTTCAACAAAATCAACGTTACAAATCACATGGTATAACTCTAAGGCATGTATGCCATTATGTAAAATGCCTCCTTGTACTTTATTGTAGAACTGGTGCAACTTTGAAGAGAGCTTGAAGGCACACAAGGAATGAGCAAAATAATAATCGGTTGACCAATAATTACATGCACAGTTTGTCAAACCCTTTGAGTGGCATAACCTGTTACGAGTGAGGCGACTTCAGAAGCTTTTAAATGTTGACTTTGTTTATTAGCAATCGGGATTCATCTACATGACCTGATACAGGAGATGAAGATTGGTGAATATGGTACACAAGATATTGTGGCCTAAAGATTTTATGTCCTTTTACTCACCAGTATTTTTATTTTTTTTTTCAGATCAGCTGAATTTTCTGCAGTTTTCTGCAAGGAAAACTTCGTACAAGATTTGCCAGATTCTATATAGCCACAGAATGCTGCCGAAAGACTCAGCCAAACACATAATTGTGAGACATTTGTCCTCTTACATTCCAAGATTTGATGATGTTTTTGATGAGGAGACTTTCTACATCTTCGCATTTTTTGTGGTTATAGTGACGATAGTGGGAGCCATTATTTTGTCGCGGTACATCACGATCAAAGACGTGGGACATGTGGACTGATCCCACTATGGCGTCAAGATTACAGAAATGGAATTAAAACAATTTTTGCGACTGACTTCATACTAAAGAGAAACAAATGATGAAATAAGATGTTAATTGGGGTGATTCCCCAATTAGCAAAATACTTAAAACTTCCTTAAACAGTAAACTAAAGGCTAAGGAATTTATACAAATGTACTGCAGTGTTTACGGAAATTGCTGTAATTTTTATTTGGAGCGGATCAGGTTTACATGTATGTGAATATAACCTGCCAGAATGAGTTTGCCCAGAACAGAGTTGTTTGTTATATCATCGATGTCAGTGTATTATGTCTGTCAGATTGTTAGTATTATTCTATGTATATTGTAAGTTTAAATTCTATTTAACCAGGTTCTCAGAGGTCAGTCTTTCTTTATCAGGTGATTCAAAACAACGGAACGCCATTTCAGATTGTGATTGGCTGATGTGTGGGTCATGAACTTAAATCTCTTCCCGATAATGTGGATTATAACCTTGAGGTTAGCAGGTGCCCTGGGTTTATGTCAGAATGTTGGACACGGTGGATACATGTAAGGGTACATGTATGTAGCAATGTACCTGGTGTACGTTTCAGTTTATGGTTATTCCATTTCCAGCCTGGTCTTTTCACTTTACTGCAGTTGTTGAACCTATCGTCATATTTAACAGTGTCTGGAAACAAAAATTATTAATATATCAATTAACTGTGAAAAAAACCTTGATTGCACCTTTTTTTCAATTGTACATATTTTGAGGTTTGGGGACTTGTGCGACCTCCCATTTATATGTCATTTTTTCCTCAGAACTTATTATTTTTTCACACGTGTAAGTTAATCTCGTTACATATATGAATTGTGATGTGCAGGTATAAACAGGAATCCCCGTGAGATTCATGGAGTTGTGATTACATACAACTTAACATGTGATATATTTTATTTGTTGGTGCAATGTACTATTTCCCTGTTTAATGGATTGCTCCGCATGTCAGTGGTCAAGTTATGTTAAGAGGCTGCTCTTTAGACTCATACTCCTTACAGAGCATGTGTTGCTCTCTACCTCTCACTTTACATCACTGTCGCCTACAGCAAATTTTGTACAGAAGTCTTTAACAATGCCGTTGTCACTGGCATGAAGTGATGTCAGAAAACACAAACAATCCGTCTCAACCTTTGTCTAACAATACTTTATACACATGCATTCTCTTTATCTAGAGTATGTACAATATGATTCTAACCACAACCTGTAATAATTCTATTGATGAATGCTTATTAAACAGTTTTGCTGGAGGACACACATGATGAGGCTGGGCCTAAACAAACCTACGTGCGTCTCCCAAGCTCGAAAGGTCAGGCTTGTCTACTGGTGGCAGTGATGTAAAGCGATAGGTAGAGGCTTTTACAGCTTACGCCATTTTAAGACTTTGCCTTTATTGGTTTTTTAATAATCCATTTGCATAATATATAAACTTTTTTGCACTTTATAATTATTGTATAGATTTATCCTGTTGAAGCAAATACCTGGAATCTCTATAAAAAAAACTGTAATTCTTCATGTTACCCGCATATTGGATTAATTAGACTGTGTTCATTTTATAAAATATCCCAGACCTCTAAGTCAAGTAATGTGAGAGATTTCATAGTAACAGGGTGAAAAAAAAGTGTTTAACATATGTTTTCCCATTTGTATGATTGTCTATTTGTACGAGAAGCTTAAAGTTTATGCTATGCTCAGGATGTTTGTAAATTTCACTGAATTCTATTTATTTCTGAAAAAGCATAGAATGAAAACTCCTACAAGTATTTGAGTGAAGATTGTTTGGAAATCAGATTTGTGTCATGTTTTTTTGACGCATACATGAGGAGCATGTGTTCAATAACTGGTATACTTAAGAGTTGTGGTCAAGCATTTATTTGGACTTTGCATTTATCTGGATAGTTTTGGAGACCTTGTTGAATCAGTACTTTATTTTGACATTTTCAATGCTGGTACTCAAATTTGTGCACAGGTAATATGTTCGAACCGCTACATGCATCTTGGATTATACATAACAAAGCCCAAACTCAAGTCCAGCTCATGCTAGCTTCCTCTCCGGATGTACCTGGGAAGGTCTGCCAGCAACATGCGGATTGTCATGGCTTCCTCCGAGCTCTGGCCGATTTCCTCTTGCTGTAGTGCTGGCCGCTGCCGTATGGAGTGAAATATTCTTGACTACGGCGTGAAACACCAATCAAATAAATAAATGAATATTACCGATGTCCAAACTTCAGGGTTCTGTACTGTTCTAAACTGTGAGTTTACATAATGTGTTCTTTGGAGTTAGAAATCTCAGATCTACATTAGACCCACAAATGATGTCATAGGAATCACTGTTTTTCAAAGATCCTTTCTTTTGCCATTTGCTCTGCATTTTGATATAGAGTCCCTGAAACTCATTTTTACATTTCAGCGTTTATATTGGACTCCAAAATTATTCAGAAAAAAGTGGTTTACTGGTCATGTGTAATTTATGTAATAATAATTTCAATTCTTTTACAGTTGACTTGCATTTTTGATAAATCTTTACAAGGCCTTAGTAATAGTGATAGAGCCTGTTTTTGATCCACTGTCAATGTGTGAGACAGTTTTGGTGAACTTGTTGTTGTTGTGTTTGTAACTTATAGATGTATGTGAATCTCATAGGGTGGGTGCAATTGATCTATGTAAATGTTTATATTTATAAGTACCATTACATGCCTCGCTGTATTTGGTCTGTTTATCCCCTTTATAAAGTGTGCATAATTCAACTTTGACAGATTTGTTGAGTATTATGTATAGACGTCAATGGCTTCCTCTCTAGTCATGCGTCGGATGGTCTTACAGCAACCTGTGGATGTTCGTGGGTTTCCCCTGGGTTGTACCCGGTTTGCTCCCTCCATTACGCTGACCGCTGTCGTAAGTGAAATATTCGTATGTACGGCGTAAACACTGTCTATTAAAACAATAACTTGTTGACAGCTTTCACAGAGACTTCAAGTCAAAGGTTTGTCAGGTACCCGGTGAGGTGGGAATGTGTTAATGGTACTTCCAAATTGCAATCTACTACAGAAATAAGTAAATAAATAAATGTTCAGGCCATCGCTGGTTCAGATGGTTACAAAAACGTTGGCTCGCTGGACCATCACGCCCTTGACAAACGAGTTTGCACGTTTGAATCCAACTGCAGCTCTTTAATCTGTGGCATGAAGTGAGGTTAGTCAAATACCTGCTGAAGGTCGGAGCTTTACTTCGGACACTCAGATTTCCTCCATCTATAAACCTAACCCCCGTCATCAAAATGAAAACTCCTGGAGTAAGCTGATTAATGAATAATTTTCAAATATATAAATGAAATAATCTTGAACTCCATCGCATATTATCGGGTAACCGACGAATTTCCTCGTGGTAAATCACAATCGTCCTGAGAATATCTGTTTGCGGACAATCGGTTTTGAACTCATAACATACGTATTATTGTTGAGATTGGAGTTGTCTACTCATCTAAAATCGTAAATCACTTTAGTTGTTGTCTTAATCACGACATATAGGCTGACAACGATGTCAAAACTTGTTCTTCGCCTCACTACACCTTCAGTCAAACAGCAATACACCTAAGATAGGTTTATCCAATCTACTTCCTTTCAGTCTGTCCGTCCGTCCGTCATGTGTGCCAGTCCGCCTTGAAACAGTTCTCCAAATTTTTTTCCATAAGCGTTCATTCAAATGAAACTGTTTCGGTTATAATGGACAAAATTGTAGCTGTTTTTGTTTTTATTATGGATTTTGTCAAAACGGTTGGTTATTCTGAACTGAAACTTATTATACGTAAATATCATAACCAAGTTAATATAGACTCGATCCAATTGTTCGAGTTGTCGGTCGTTTCGTCCATTTTAGACTAAAATTTCCCTTCTGCTGTGGACTGAAATGCAGCTATGATTCTTACAGCTCACATACTGGCAGGGAATATCAATAAATAAATCTTCCAGAAAGCTTGTGCAGGTCGGTAGATAGTATATACCGCTAATGACAAACCAGAAGCCAATAATGCGATCGCTGTGAATTCAAGTTCAGCTTCAGTAATGAGTGAGTGCTTGAGGTGTAACGTCATATGACGACGAAGGAATCCTTGGAGTGCATGCAATGTGCCTCATTGTTGCAGGACGGATTTCCACTGCTCTTTTATCTAGTGCTGCTTCACTGAGACCAAGTAAGATGCCCCGCCCGAGCCATCATACTGATACGTGTCAACCAGTCGTTGCACTTTCCCCTTTATGCTGGACACCAAGCGAGGAAGTTACAACTTCCCCTTTTAAGGTCGAAGGTGTGACTCGACCCAGGATTGACCCTGGATCTACCTCTCCTGAAGTGGATGCTCCAACAATTGTGCTAACGGGCCCGGTACTTCAGTAATGATATATGCTATTGGGCCCGGTACTTCAGTAATGATATGTGCTATTGGGCCCGGTACTTCAGTAATGATATGTGCTATTGGGCCCGGTACTTCAGAATGATGTAATCTCCACCGAATAGATTGACATACAATTATAGTCATGATAGTTATGGCCAGGAAACTTAAGGACCCACCATGAAGCTGACTGTCGTCGTGTAAGTGAAATATTCTGAAGTTCGGTGTAAAATTTTTGCTGGCTGGTTCCAACTTCGTACAAATGGAAAACAACGCAAAACATTCTACAAGATTCTACTCGATCAATAAATATTTTCAAATTTATTAACGATCATGAACAAAATATAAAAATATTATGCGAAAACGCTGCCATATATAATCTTCATCACGTTTGTAACGTCTGATGACACTTTTAGATAATACTTGTAGAGTTTCATACAGCAACGTCATGGCTGCTGACGTACCGGTCTGTTAATGAAATTAACCGTGATATTAGGTGAAAAACTTTGCTTTAAGGATCGCTCGGTAAATCCTTCAGAATCAAACACAGTCGCATAGCCAATCATTCGTCATGCACACATTCCAGGTGACAGGAAATGCAAGGTCTCTGATCGAGAGTAGAGTTCTAACGCACGGTTCAAACCCGAGCGCTCCGCTATTGTTGCAACCGCTTGATCGTATCTCACTTTTTTGATATCATCTGTGTTTGTTGTCTCTGTATAAAACATGCAAGTCTATAGGTCTATTTTACTTCTGCTTCAGTTTGTTCATTGCAGTAACTCAATATAAATTTATCCAGATTTGAAGAGCAGCACCGCCACTTGTCCCATGTAGAAGTAGATGAAATGTTTCGTCTCGTGCGTGACGTAACTGCCAAAGTTACGACCCACAATGCAATGCCACGTTGGGTTGTACTTTTTGTCGAATTCCTTCTTGATGTAAGCGGCGATGTCTTTCTCAATGTTGTATTTTTCCATGGCCTGAGTGGCACAATCTACAGCATCCTGCTGCATGTCCTCTGCCATATCGGCATTCTTGATCACGGCTTTGCGCTCTGACATTCTGATGGTCTACAAGAAAAAGTAAAAGAGTGTTCAAACACAGCCATTGGTCAGTATTCTATTAGAAGCTATACATATTTCTATCTTAATTTGTATGAAGCATTTCGATAATGGTTGAAATAAATTCAGTTCTGCATGTCACATAAAAATGTTCTAAACTGATGGCTACTATTCTGTTATACAAAACTGGCTGCTCCTGTCTGTTTTCGCATTTTAATTTACGGTCACCCTTATTGGAGAGGAAAAGCGATTGACCAGTGGTGTCGACTGTTCGAATCTAGCTTCCCTGACGAACCCTAGTGCTAACCTGACGAAAGTGTGGGGATTTCTACGGGTCTTTTACGGGTTTCAACTACCAATAAACCTTACAGCTGTCTTTTATGTGAAATATTACAACGTGAAACCCGAAAACAAACATGGTCTGCTTCACCCTATCGTTATTATATGACCTTATTCTACATTCACTATCCGTTCAATTCGGAGGGGTGGGGGGGGGGGGGGGGGCTTCCGTGGCTCGTCGGTTAGCGCGCTAGCGCAGTGTAATGACCCAGGAGCCTCTCACCAATGCGGTCGTTGTGAGTTCAAGCCCAGCTCATGCTGGCTTCCTCTCCGGCCGTAAGTGGGAAGGTCTGCTAGCAACCTGCTGATGGTCGTGGGTTTCCCCCGGGCTTTGCCCGGTTTCCACCCACCATAATGCTGGCCGCCGTCCTATAAGTGAAATATTCTTGAGTACGGCGTAAAACACCAATCAATCAAACAAATTAAATTCGGTCCATGCTAAAATAGCCGACAGTAAAGGTTTGACTTACGGTCCACGCTAAAATAGCCGACAGTAAAGGTTTGATTTACCGTCCACGCTAAAACACCCGACAGTAAAGGTTTGACTTATGGTCCACGTTAAAATAGCCGAGAGTAAAGGTTTGATTTACTGTCCACGCTAAAACACCCGACAGTAAAGGTTTGACTTACGGTCCATGCTAAAATAGCCGACAGTAAAGGCTTGATTTACGGTCCATGCTAAAATAGCCGACATTAAAGGTTTGACTTAGGGTCCATGCTAAAATAGCCGACAGTAAAGGTTTGACTTACGGTCCATGCTAAAATAGCCGACAGTAAAGGTTTGACTTACGGCCCATGCTAAAATAGTGGACAATAAAGGTTTGAGTTACTATAAAGAACAGATGACTACGCGGGGCCACATCTTAACAACATACTAGAATGCCAGTGAAATTTATTCACCTCCGTTTGTAACGTCATGCAAAGTTCATGTCGTCTAACATGAAATATCATCCCGGTTACACTGATCAAAGCTGCGCTGTACGACCAGCTTCTTGATATCACGGAGCACAGACCTATGTATTTGACTACAACTGGAGAAATAACGAGTGCTATATCTTGATGATATTCGTAAGCCATTTTAACTTTTATTTTAACTTTCAGTTGTTTCAATGTTCATCTTACTCACTTCAGGGTTTTTAATAAATTTACATAAGTGGTTACATAAACGTAAAGAGTTTTTTTTCCAACAAATCCACATCTGCTAATCAAATCAATTTTTTTTGCATTTACAAAAAATAATTTAAATTACTACTTTTGGGTAAATATCATACCTGTTCCTGTGCTATGTATAATGCTAAATTGATTCTAAAAAGATTGAAAAAGTTATAATGTCACCAGCTTTATAATTTCTAAGAAATTTTTTGAACGGTAACATGAACACAGGCGAGGCTGATATTTGTTAAAGGTAATTATTAAAGGCTATTCTAAAATTATAATAGCAAATATTCGATATGCGCTAAAATAAATTGCCAAAAATCTCTGGTAGGTGTATGGCCCTTTTAATTCAAGTAGCCCTCTACACCATTTTCTCTAACTATAATTTCTAACTCCTAGTAAGTGTTCATATTATTACCATGACACGAAGGGGTGTTGTCTATCGAACAGTCAGTACATTTCCCGAATCCATGATCTGGGTTTTGCCATGATCTGGGTTTTACCATGATCTGGGTTTTACCATGACAAACTTCTAGATAACAGGGTAATTGTCCAAGTTTTCTCCATACTGACAGCAAGTTATGTACACAAAGCTACCTACCAGTTAGCCTTCAGTGCCGGATAGCTTTACAGTTGTTGTGGGATGGTTGAGTGACCCGCCACGTGCTTGGTATGTATAACTGTTTGCTATCGCCCTCCAGCTATATATAAACCCAGACAGCAGGTCTATTTGTTGTACCTGGATACCGGACAGATTCGACTGGTTGATCCAACGGTAGCGACAGCGGCGTTTTTCAATCACTAACGGGCTGCGGGTCGCTAGGGTGGACGCGTACGTACCCGCTTTGTCCAAATGGCGGGCTTGAGTGAACGGATACATATGGGTCTGTTAAAATGACTGCATATTCATGTAGTATACTGAATTACTGGGCCAGGTTGTTCAGAACTGTTTCAAGACTAAATACCAGATTAAGCTTTATGCCCAATGTTGCACATTTGAGTTCACCACTATTTCACTTTGAACACAAAATGCGCTGAGGGGCCTCCGTGGCTCAGTTGGCTGCTACCGCAGCGTAATGACCCAGGAGTCTCTCACCAATGAGTGTGAGTTCCAGTCCAGCTCATGCTGGCTTCCTCTGCGGTCGTACGTGGGAAGGTCTGCCAGCAACCTGCGGATGGTCGTGCGTTTCCCCCGGGCTGTGCCCGGTTTCCACCCACCATAATGCTGGCCGCCGTCGTATAAGTGAAATATTCTTGAGTACGGCGTAAAATACCAATCAAATAAATAAATAAAATCAAATGCGCTGTTTCGCTTACCGTGCCCATGGGTTCGAATCCAGCTATCGCTGGCTCAGTTGTGGCCTTAAGTCGGTGAAATTTCAGAGACCCATTGAAGGGCGATCGTTTACCCCAGGCAATCCCCCAGCCCCAACCCCATCTTTAAAGGTTACTGATCGGGGTTTTTTTCGGGCTCTACTTAGTTCTCTCCCACCATAATGCTGACCGCCGAGCTTCAGAATAAGTTAAGTTTTCTTAAGCTCGGCGTAGAACTCCAATGAAATAAATAAAAAAAAAAACAATATAAAGTTGAACGAGTGAGTATCAGTAAGGACAGTAAGAACGATATTAAAAATCAGCCAGCAGAATAAATAAAGTGAACACAATATGCACATGAATTTTTTTGTGAAATTGTGCAGATTAAATGTAGAAGCGTGTGACACAGATGTAAAGTATGTATATAATTATTTAGCTGAATGAGTCGTGATCTTTTAAACACTTTAATATTGTCTTAAATACTGAAAATATGTCACGATATTTTGTTAAAGCCAATTGTGGTTTAAAACGTGGAAGTGGGGGTGGGGGAGGTGGGGGGCTGGGGCTCCGTGGCTTAGATGGTTAGCGCGCTACCGCAGCGTAATGACCCAGGGGCCTAACCAATGCGATCGCTGTGAGTTCAGCTCATATTGGCCGTAAGTGGGAAGGTCTTCCAGCAGCCTGCGGATGGTCGTGGGTTTCCCCCGGGCACTGATCGGTTTCCTCCCACCATAATGCTGGTCGCTGTCGTATAAGTGAAATATTCTTGAGTACGGCGTAAAACACCAATCAAATAAATAAATAAATAAATAAATAAAACGTGGAATGTTAAGTTTACAACTATTCACTGTTGCTCTCTAATATCTGTCGTGTATGTTAACCCTTGCCCTCGGTGGTTAAGGTTTGTCGTCCAGGAAGAAAAAAGTACTAGGCCAACAGGAGTGCAAACTTGTCATCCAAAGGTGTTATGAAATATTTTTGAGTACGACCAATTAAATAAAAAATAAATCTAAAGGTGAATCTTTAAGGTATAAGCAAGGCATGACCATTTGCTGTTGAAGTAAAATTTTCGACGTGTGAGACAGAGGGAACATTTAACGGGATTATAAAACGTGTTTATGTCATTCTGATAAAATTCTGGAACGGTTGGCTCAGCTCATTAACCTGACCGCCATTGTATAAGTGAACATTGCTTGAGTATGACACTAAGCATCGATCCAACAAATAAAGAAACAAATAAATCAGTGGTCGAGGAGATATAAACAACAAGAGTCTCTACATATAATAACGAAGAGAATCTATTTTATATACTAGAATTCCTCGCAAGTGCAACATGGCCATTTTCATTTCTTCCTTTTAAAATTTTGATTCTCCATTTTCTTGTCTTTCCTCTCACTTAACGATGAAAAATAAATTTGAATTGTAAATACCTTAATTTTGACAAAAAGTATCACATGTGAGCCAAAGCAGTGGTGTTATCTTAGTTCCCCCTGATTAGTGGGATTAACTGACTGAGGGGAATTACCAGCTGTGAACAGACTATGCTGAACGATGATTGCCTCCTGCTGCCATTTGTGCATATAAGCAGCTCATCAGAGCTTGCGCTGATCTCTGCCCACGCAGGCAGTGTGGGACTTTTATAGATGTTAACAACAAACAAGCCTTAATCACATTGTGATTCGGGCACGTCGGGGAAGGAGTTTATGAACGCATTCCAGGTTTTGCTCCGAATGATAAAGCACCAGTTTAAGATTTGATGGACCACTATAATTTTTAAAAGTTTACATGCAAAATAAATTGATCTGTTCATATTCTCACTAATTTCTTGATTAAAATTAATTTGCAAACGAATTAAGGATGAAGTTTGTCATGTAAGAGGCTCCTGAAGACATTTTGGTCATTTGTTCTGTTTCTGTTTCTGTTTTTGAGAGAGTTGTGTGATTGAATACTTTATTTTTGGCTTATTTTTCAACATAGCGCTTTGAAATTTTACACACAATCTGATGGTAACTGTAGCCTATCACAGTCAACCGTCTTGGCAAAGGCAACCATCTTGACAAAGGCATCTGTCTTTACAAAGGCGACTGTCTTGACACAGGCAACTGCCTTGACACGGGCAACTGCCTTGACAAAGGCAACAGTCTTGACAAAGACAACCCTCTTAACAAAGGCAACCGTCTTGGCAAAGGCAACCACCTTGACAAAGGCATCTGTCTTTACAAAGGCAACTGTCTTGACACAGGCAACTGCCTTGACACAGGCAACTGCCTTGACAAAGGCAGCCGTCTTGACAGACAACCCTCTTAACACGGGCAACTGTCTTGACAAAATCAACAGTCTTGACAAAAAAGGCAACTATCTTGACAAAAAAAGACAACTGTTTTGACAAAGGCAACTGTCTTAACAAAAAAGGCAACTGTCTTGGCAAAGGCAAAAGTCTTGGCAGAGACAACTGACTTTGCAAACTGATTTAATTTATTTATTTATTTTTTTGGTTGGTGTCCTTTACGCCGTACCCAAGAGTACTTCACTTATACGACGGCGGTCAGCATTATAGTGGGAGGAAAACAGGTAGAGCCCGGGAGGAAACCCACGACCATCCGCAGATTGATCAACGACCTTCCCACATACGGCTGGAGAGGAATCTGGACTTGAACTCGTAGCTATCGCAGTGCCGAGAGGCTCCTGGGTCATAGCGCCGCGCTGGCGTGCTAATCCCCTCTCCCCAAACGCACTATTTTGACACGGTCAAGCATTTTGACACAGTCCAGCGCCTTGACATCAATAACCATCTTAGCATATATAACCAGTTTGACAGATCTTTACTGTGACAAGTAAATGTATTGGCACATGTGGTCACGTATAGTGTTCACAACAAGTTTATTTTAGATGATATTGAAACTTTTCACAAACTTATAAATATAAACAGGATTTCGATATAATAAATAAACATTTTCATTTTAATTAACCATTATGAACAATGAACAGTGTACGAAAACGCTATCATGAAATCTCTTCATGTTTGCTCTGCGCTGAGAAATGATCCAGAGTGACGGAAAGACGCAGCACCTTAGGGTCGGTATCCAACGCTCCTGTATTAGCACCGCCATGGATTGGACATGAGCCTCTGATAACGATAGTGCAGTTCGGTGAAAAAAATTTGGCTTGAGGACTCCTCCACAAGTACTCCAGAAGGCACGGGAACTATGAATGGAATTTAGCAATTGCTTGCTATCAAATGAAAAAGTTGCCTCTCGAAAGGAGTTGTGACGCAGAACATATCAGAGACGCCATTTTGCAACCATCTTCGTAGTCATTAAGTCTTTTTTCCCCAATTTAAAGTACGCCGTCGAGTAATTTTATGTTACTATTTGTTTACGTCACGATCCACTATAAATTTATCCGGATTTGAAGAGCAGCACCGCCACTTGTCCCATGTAGAAGTAGATGAAATGTTTCGTCTCGTGCGTGACGTAACTGCCAAAGTTACGACCCACAATGCAATGCCACGTGGGGTTGTACTTTTTGTCGAATTCCTTCTTGATGTAAGCGGCAATGTCTTTCTCAATGTTGTATTTTTCCATGGCCTGAGTTGTGCAGTCCACAGCGTCCTGCTGCATGTCCTCTGCCATATCGGCATTCTTGATCACAGCTTTGCGGTCTGTCATATTCACGACCTGCACAAAAAAAGAGAGATCATGATAAATATCGCCACTAAGCCACACAGTAGTTTCGAAAATCTCCATGTCGGTACATGTGAATTTCTTCGATCAGTGTGCCACCATCATGTACAACATAATACGCATCTGAAGCTCGTTCTACAAAGATGTCGCAGTGATGAGTCAAGCGCATTTACCATGGGGACGTATCCCTTTACTGTATGTTGTGATGAAACTTGCGCCAGTATAACAGCGAATTGTATGTTAAATTTCTATCATGGTAACATACAAAAAGAATTTTGTATATCTTCCATTTCGTTACCACTACACATCAGTATTACTATACCTGTTAACTGTCAGTGCCCGAAAAGTTATGTTTGAATGACCCGTCTGGAGTTTCAGTGGAATGTATAATGTTTTGTGGTTATCCAGCAGATATATAAGCAAATAGTGACAACCCCTGGATACCGCACGGATTCGATTGGTTCACAGAACAGTGGCGACAGCGGCGTTTTTCAATCATCAAAATGCCATGGGTCGTTAGGTAGACGCGCCCATACTCGCTAGGTTCGCAGACCTGGGCTGTCACGGTACGAAACCCGCCCAAGAGATTACTGCGCATGGGGTATAAAAGGTTAACAGTAGAATAGGTGAAAGATTTTTTGTTTGTTTGTATGTTTGGGGTTTAACTTAATTTCGATCACATCAGGACATTGGTTGAATGTAGGACACTGGCATTAGACGTGTACATTAGCCTTGATTATAGTGCAGGGTGCGTTCCTCAATAAAACGCCATGCCGAAGACGGAATATATTGTCCACTTTCACAAAACTTCATAAATCATTTTGTGAAAAGTAGCTCCATAATTGTGAAATAAATATTTCATAAATCTAATTTATAAATCTAATATTTCTGTATTTTGTTCCTGTTTAACGCCATACAGAAGAATTTTTACCAACGAACAACGAACGTTTATGTGGCGTACAGTTGTGCAAGTTATATATAGGTGGAAGACAGATGACGGATCGACGGCTATACCTCTCAAATTATCTCGCGCCAAACAGGAAACGCGTTAAAAATACGTCAGTCGAGGCAGACACCTTACCCGACAATCAGCGCGTGATTTATGCATGTTCAGCATAGGGTGCGTTCAGAGGGACACTAAAGTTAACAGCGGGTTAGTTATTAGTTATTCGAATAACTAATAACTAACTCAGTAGCGGGTTAGTTATTTGAAATTAGTTATTTGAATAGCTAACACAATAACGAGTTAGTTATTTGAACTGGCAGCGGGTTAGTAATCGAATAAATAATAGCAAACACAGCAGCGGTGTAGTTATTCGAAATCAATTACTCGAATAACTACTAACTAACCAGCAGCAGTTGGTATCCAGTCACAGGCAGTCCTGTGATATTTACCCATTGGTACACGTGTAAATCTGCCAGGGTATTTGGGTTAGGCTGAAAGGCGGGTAAAACTTGAAGTACATCCTAATAATTAATTATGGCTGATCGACTGAGGCGAAAACAAATGATTCGCTATATATTTACGTTAATTTCTGCACTGTTGTTTTGCACCTAGTTAAAGTATATAAAAATTTTGTCTCTTTTTGATAGAGTTGAAAACGTTTTTCCCAGAGATACTACCCACCCTCCTGGAGGTTACAGAGGAGTTCCATTCCAGCAGCAAGAGTTAAAAAATGGTGGTCATGCTAGGTTGATTTTTTGGGTATATGTTATAGAGAAAAGGGCAGTCTGCGGGTATGGAATGGCACAAAGTGAAAGTTACGGGATGCATTTCACATACTAAGGAAAATAAATGCGTGCGTGTAACTTGTAGGTATAGCCTCAAAATGTGACGACCTTGAGTGGTCCAGCTGGTTCTAATGTAACAGCGCTCACCAGCCCCATGTAAGGGAAGCAAATCTTGTAATGGTTTTCACCCAAAAATGGAATGAAAAGTAACGTCATCACCAGAAGGGGTGGTGGGACATCGGATTGTGCTGCACCCATTATTTACACCTGCCTTTATGATGGCGTTCATTGAGTACATTGGTACCTAACGTAGTGCTCATTCATTGCAAGAGAATAAGTCAGTTTGGTGCTGGCATGGCGGTAGGCAAGTTTATTTGTCACAAGGAGTCGGCATACAGAGCCAGGAGAAAACCACCGGCCTTGGACTGGTACCTAATAAACCTCCCAACTTAAGATCATAAATTCTCACTGACGACAAAAGAGCTGCCAATGAATTACGAGGTGATCAGAAATAATACCTGTATGAAAAACCGAATGCAGGTTTGATCTTGCCATAATTGTGTTGAAAATGATCAGATCCAAACAAAATTTGGAACTAATTGTAAAGACATACACCCAATTTCAATTTATTATATGATAAAGCAGAAATGTTGAACAAACCACAAGTGCGACAATCAGATAGACAGACAAGGTGAAAAAAAATCACCACCTTTATTAAAGATCGTTTTCATATAAACAAGAAATAGTTAAAAACGAAAGACGCTGCCAATTTTTCACTCTTCGTCTGTTTTGACAGGGGACTTCGCGTAATGTGACACGCAGGAGCATCACATTACGGTCTCGATATGTTAATATCCACACCAGTGTCAAGGTGTGGACGAGCGTACTTACACGCCGAAATTAACACCCTGAGGTCTGGGACTGCATCTTCTGTTAATGTAAGAAACTTCACTTTTCAGTGAGTTCTAAAGAAGTGCAGAGCGCAATATGTACCGTGAGTCAAATCTCTGACCACATGCTAGATAAAATTAAATTACACCGTTCCTTTAAGCATTGATGGAAGGCAGCATCATAAATGTTGGTAATGTATAAGCCTGGCCTGCCCAGAACATCCCACCATCTTTGAACTGAGTTGATCCCAGAACACCGCCCTTGCTTCATCCGCTTTTGTTTTTCCTGTTTGCCACACATCAGTTCATAAGCCCATACATTACAGTTTTATCAAGTAAATGAACATAAATTCATCCAGATTTGAAGAGCAGCACCGCCACTTGTCCCATATAGAAGTAGATGAAATGTTTCGTCTCGTGCGTGACGTAACTGCCAAAATTTCGACCCACAATGCAATGCCACGTGGGGTTGTACTTTTTGTCGAATTCCTTCTTGATGTAAGCGGCAATGTCTTTCTCAATGTTGTATTTTTCCATGGCCTGAGTGGTACAATCCACAACTTCTTGTTGCATATCTTCGGACATATCAGCGTTCTTGATCACAGCTTTGCGGTCTGCCATTTTTACGATCTGCAAAGTGAGAAAACAGTGCGATCAAATAGCAATAGTACTGAGAATTTACCTATCCCTGTCCTGAATGCGTATTCTTTCGATTATTTATGCATTTATTTGATTGGTGTTTTTCGACGTATTCAAGAATATTTCACTTATACGACGGCGGCCAGCATTATGGTGAGAGGAAACCGGGCGGACTCCGAGGGAAACTCACAACCACTCACAGGTTTCTGGAAGACGTGCGGGCCTGGAGGAAGCCAGCATCAGCTGTACTTTCACTCACAAGGTGCGTATTGTGAAGAGGTTCCTAATTACGCGGCGCTAGCGCGCTAACCACCTCAGCCACTTCTTTCGATAAGTCCACTATGCATCATCGTCCTGTTTTAGATCTAGACTTGAAAATTTGTCTGCCACGCATGTTTTCCAGAAAGCAAATGGACTAATAAGTATATACAGATTAAAATCTTGTTTAGAAAGTACCCCAGCTGTTGTATAGCCACAGGTCAAAATACACCTATACATAGTTAAAAGGAGCTCTATCAGATTATTAAATTCGCTAATGAAATAAAATTTTCTGTCTTTATATTTGCAATGATTTTTTCTGCCTAAAACCTCCGGCAGACTCTAGCTCTCCAAACCGGATTAATCATACGACTGAGCGTTATTTTCCCTGAGTTATAACAGTGCACGGATGGTACAAGTGGTGGCGGCAGAGTTCATGTCACTAGGCTTTATGTTTTATGTACCGGTAATTTATATGTGGTCTGTTGTTGGATTGATGTCATATATGTTTACAGATGATGGAAAATCGCTTTTTTTCATTGGTGTTATACGTCTTTCTTAAGAATATTTTACCTATATGGCGGTGGCCCGCATTATGGCGGGAATATCACTGTATTTTATTAATTTATGTGGTTCGTGTTTTATGCCACACTCAGAAATATTTCACTTATACGATAGCGGCCAGCGTTATGGTGTGCGAAAACCTGACAGAGCCCGGGGGAAACCCACGACCATTCGAAGGTTGCTGGAAGACCTTCCCGGTCGTAGAGGAAACCAGCAGGAGCTGGCGACCGCATTGTTGAGAGGCTTCTGTGTCATTGCGCCGCGCTGGCACGCTCGGCCACAGAGACCCCGAATATCACTATAACCTTAATATTAGTACATACTGCTATAAATCCCTGACCTCAATTCGATGAGTGAGTGACTGCTTGGGGATTAACATCGTACTTAATAATATTTTTCAGTCAAATGACGACGGAGGAGTCCTTTAGAGTAAACGTAAAGTGCCTCCTGGTCGCAACACGGATCTCCACCGCTCTCTTATCTGGTGCTGCTTCACTGCGACGATTTACCGAAGGCAAGTAAGATACCCCGCCAGAGCCATTACACTGATTCGGGTCAACCAGTCGTTGGACTATCCCCTTCATGCTGAACGCCAAGCGAGAAAGTTACAACTTTCATCTTCCTCTTTTAAGGTCTTAGTTGTGACCTGACCCAGGATTTACCGTGGATCTACCGCCCATAAGTTGACGCTCTACCAGCTCAGCTATCGGGGCCGGTTATATATTTGTGGTGCTGTGTCACTGAAATATCACACCGAAGACACCAGAATGGCACCACCGAACACCTGGTCAGCGGCAAGCCGTGAACATGGCGTGTAGGATTACGAAAGTGTATTTAGCTAGGCACGTTTATAGCTGCAGTGTCAGGGAAGGGAAGATGGGTTTGTATCCATTCGTTTTAAAGTTGTTATTGCTTCTCATTATATTCAGCTGACTTGGACTACAGAATTACACCTATGTATGGCTATGTATATATATTAGCACCAGATTATACTGTAGACTCCTTCTTCACGTATTACCTACTACTGCACGTTACAACCACATCCTGTATTAAAACCTAACTCAAACCCACAACAGAACAACCATTTGTCGGTTGTGTACGCGCGCAAGCGTAATGGGCGCTGAATTTCAGGATTCTCGCGAGTTAACGCAGGTTTGGGCGAGAGAAGGTGGAGGGTCTCGCAAACTAACAAAGTAAAAAGACGTGATTTTACGGCAATTGCTTACTGGTATTACCTCACGGATTTTCAACTCAATGGCGCTTTGAACAACTACCGAAAAATCACCCATGTTATAGCTGCGTTAGTATTCCACTGCCTCATCTCCTGTCGCCCAGACCGGCCTCAACCCAGGAGAATCCTGAAATCATGATTCGGTTTGGTGAACGCTGACCTTATGCTGATGATTGTCTCAGTCGTTTTTTTCCTCGTGAAGTAGTTTTTAGGGCGATTTTATCATTCAGCAGAATAAACCGTTTCACCTGAATGTTGAGTATACATGTATTCATGTGCAAGCCAACTGGCCTAACTGATGCAACTGATGCAGCTCCACATAAATAAATATTATAACTGACCCCTGATTTAAAAACGAACAAATATTTAATCGCCGCAGGAACGACAGTTAGTACGTAAATGAATACGACCTAACAAAGCAACAAAATGACCTGTTCTTATGTATATGTATAGGCCTACAAATAGACGCATGCGCAATGTGCTACAGCAGAATTCTATTTTTGGACCACATCCTACTATTTGTGGGTTGATTCCGCGCTTTACAAGAAATCCAAGGTACATTTATGCTCACCGTAAAATGCTTCTTACAGTACTTGAAAAGGTATTAGAAGACAACATGTATCAATATGGGGTGACTTTCAGTTTTTCTTGCTGAATACATATTATTGTTAAGGTGCACAGAACTCACCTGTATCAGTTAAGTGTACAAGTAAACTACCTTCACAGTTATGGTTGGATGAATCGCCTCGCCTCGCCTCGCCTCGCGTGATGTTACGTGGTTTGTACAAGAGATGTATGAGCATACAGAGCGGCTGATGCAGCGAGCGCTTGTTAACGCCTGACTACTGCCGAGATTTGATTGGTTTAACAGAACAGTAACGACAGCGGCGTTTTTCACCTCCTGACGAGCCGTGAACCGGTGATGCGGTGAGTCCGTTCCAACCCACTGCACGTGTTTTATCTGAGTGGAGGGATTGGTCGTTAGTTTACATACGGCGTCTAAGGAAACTGAGTGGTTTAAGGATCTAATACTGACATCTCGTTGTAATTGGCTGCGTGTGAGTATAAATAAGCGGTCGTCATCATTTTCCTTTCCTTACGTACTATATCCTCTGCAGTCTCACCTTATACCCAGAAGATGGGTGCTCTTCCCGGGCTAATGATACACTGTGTAGGTAAACAGAAGTTCTTAAAATGCAGTCTCTCAAATTTAGTCATCTCTTGGACTGTTTTACGTAAACATGGAATTCCCCAAATCTTCACTCTCACAACAATACATGTTTAAAGAAATATTAAAGACTTTCATGGGGATGAAAGGAAGCCCCATGATTTAGTGCGCTATAATGAAAGTTCCACAGATCTTGTATTGCCAATGAGATCGGTCGTTCGAATCCAGGTCTGGCTGGTTAGGATTCTTATGATTTTTTCCTCGCGTAGATGTATCGAAGCGAGCTGATAGCCCTAGAATTGTGCTAACGAAATATTTTCATCACCTGATGTCTCTCGTCTGCTCATTTATTCAGTTCACTGACGAGAAACGGTCACATGGAACTAAATATTTCAATATTTCGATGTGTTAATGTCATTATTTGAGGATATACATTGCACATAACAGGTGAACTTCTCAGACGTACGTAAAATAGATTACCGTAGCCTAATTATAGGCTGGCTCCCCGGCTAACCTTTGACCGGACACTGCCAAGCTGATTGGCATTGTCTAAACCTCAATTTCGGGACTCAGGGCATTAGCTCAGTCACAAGTTAATAGTTATGTATTTAATTATTTTCTTGGTGATTTACGCCGTAGTCAAGAATATTTCACTTATATATAGCAACCAGCATTGTCATGGGAGGAAACCGCGAAGAGCTCAAGGAAAACCCGCAACCATCCGCGGGTCACTGGCCGACCTTCCCACATACACTGCCCACGCACAAAATTTATCTGTCAATTTTAACAGAATTTCTGTTGTCTGAGTGATGCTAGAATGTATACTGTTATTACAACACATTGTTTTGTTAAACATTAATTCAGCATAAAAAATTCTATTAGGCTAACAAGATATTATGTTGAATACGACAGAATATTATGTTACAATAACTGAATACATTCTGGAATTTCCCAGACAATAGACTTTCTGTTAATATCAACAGCTTAATTTATTCAGTGTACGCCTGGGGAAGAAGCCCCAAGTTAATAAGTGTATAATATTGGTCACCATATACACTGAAAGTACGCCTATATCCTGACTAAATCATGAATGAAGGGTGTTTACAGAGTGATAATTTATAGTCTTCAAAGAAGAATGTGTGATTAGTCGGTATATGTATACATGTGTGACCGTGGTTAAGGAATCTGTGAGGATGTATGTCGAATGACAGTGGTAAAAGGTTAAAAGGTCACATGTATATATGCCACGGCACGTGCTTAGTTTTCGTGATGTATAAATATGGCAGATCATTGTGACATCATTATTCGCTCATCTCC
Organism: Liolophura sinensis; assembly: GCF_032854445.1. Classification (NCBI taxonomy): domain Eukaryota; kingdom Metazoa; phylum Mollusca; class Polyplacophora; order Chitonida; family Chitonidae; genus Liolophura; species Liolophura sinensis. Next base: position 23,077,142 of record NC_088304.1, read on the forward strand.
ACATCATCATTATTCGCTCTGAGGGGGAGGGAGGGCGGCGTGGCAGTTGGTTAGACCCAGGAGTCTCTCACCAATGCGGTTGCTGTGAGTTCAAGTCCAGCTCATGTTGGCTTCCTCTCCGGCCGTACGTGCGAAGGTCTAGCAGCAACCTACGGATGGTCGTGGGTTTCCCCCTGGCTGTGCCCGGTTTCCATCCACCATAATGCTGGCCGCCGTCGCATAAATGAAATATTCTTGAGTACGGCGTAAAACACCAATCAAATAAATAAATAAAATCATTATACGCTTATCTCCACACCATCATTATACGCTGATCTCCACACCATCATTGTGCGCTCATCTCCACAGCATCATTGTACGCTCATCTCCGCACCATCATTGTACGCTCATCATTACACCATCATTATACGCTCATCTCCATAACATCATTACACGCTACTCTCCACATCACTACGCATTATGCGCTCATTTCCACATCATCGTGTTTCTGTTCTGATTAAGTTTGCCACCCGAAGAAGGTCTTGGCGCACATGCCACACACACAAGGCTGGCTGAGTTAGTACAAAGCACAAGGCAAGTTCATATGCTACATGCGCCTGTCAGTGTATGCTTCCAAAGGCTCCTGGGAAAGATTTATTTATTTATTTATTTGATTGGTGTTTTACGCCGTACTCAAGAATATTTCACTTATACGACGGCGGCCAGCATTGTGGTGGGTGGAAACCGGACACAGCCCGGGGGAAACTCACGACCATCCGCAGGTTGCTGAAAGACCTTCCCCCTTATGGCCGGAGAGGAAGCCAGCATGAGCTGGACTTGAACTCACAGCGACCGCATTCGTGAGAGGCTCCTGGGTCATTACGCTGCGCTAGCGCGCTAACCGACTGAGCCACACGGAGGCCCCTCGTGGGAAAGACGCCATGGCTGTGAAAGTGTCCAGACGAATGTTGCCGTCTTTTGTGGAAAGATTGGTATCTTTCTTCCCTCTTTCGCTACCGGTAGGTGAAGTTGTTAATCCTAAATCTCTAATCCATTAGTTATAATACCAGCAAATGTCATAATACTACTAGCATACATCTGATTGACGTATCCTTGTATTTTGTTGTATACCTCATAGTGTCCTAGACATAGGCTTACATGTATATAATACGGATACATGAGTGCAAGTACCAGTGCACTGATTGAATTGATTTATTGATTGATTTATTAGTGTTTAACGTCGTGTCAAGAAGTTTTTCACTTATTTGTCGTCGATTAGGTTAATGTGTGGTGTATTAACACAGATCATGGATTTTTAACCTTTTGCCTGGTGTACAAATCATTCTGGGTTGAGAGTGCAACTGTGTATATTTAACAAGATGTCATTTTACCGATTCTATGAAGAGTGTAATAAAACACCAAACTGCATTAAAGTTTGTTTCTGTCTTCGAAAAAAGACTCTCCGATCGAGTTCATAAGTGATGGCCGTAAACCAGATGGTCGCACGTCCCAGTCCTATACTGCTGCTAGCTCCACGGCTTTACGTCAACGGGCTTGTAACTTGCCAACTTGGTTTAACTGGCTTTCTTCATTCACGGAGTAAAGGTGCTCCGTCGCCGAGTGGTTAGCGTTCTAGAGCAGAGTAATAACCCAGGAGTCTTTCGCCAATGTGACTGCTATGAGTTCAAATTCAGCTTATGATGATTTTCTTTCCGGTTGTATTTGGGGAGGTCTGCCAGCAACCTGAGCATGGCGGTGCGTTCCCATCAGGGACATAATGCACCATAAGTGAAAGATTCTTGAGAATGGCGTAAAACACCAATTCAATGAATAAATAAAAGTCTTCGAAAAAACTGACTGTTGTAATATTCGTGAATTAACTATAAATTGTGAGTACCCTGCCGATGGGTGTGTGTTTCCCCCGGGGCTTTGCCCGTTTTCCTCCCACGACAAAGTTGACCGCCGTCATATGAGTGAAATATTTTTCAGAACGGCGTAAACCAGAAGTCAAATAAATAATTATAATTCTTGTGTACGGCGTTCACTGTAAAAACTGATCTGTATGTTATTTTGACTCAATATAATGTTTTCTAAACGATGGCAAACTAGACTCCGTTACCGCTACAAGCTATTATGTTTTATATGTTATGTTGGTGTAACAGAATATTGCATCCTCGATCGTACCATAATGTTACGTTTAACGGAATAGTTTTAGAGTACAGGACACCAATGACATTTCTCTGGGGAAAAGGGACAAACAGGTAAAAGTGTTTACTGAACACTTTCACGTCTTTATCGGCTTGTTACATTTCATAATATATGTTTACTGGACTATTTGTGTTCAGTGAAAATACCCACCACATTACTCACAGGTTTACTATATTAAATACATAGCTTTAACAACTACATACAATCTTCATGAATAAACACCAAGGCGTGTTTATGAAGCGTCAGCGGAAATGTGTTTATAAACGAAACACTTTGTATACACATGGTTCACACTGACTTCACACTTGTCAATTTCTACCAACTAGTAAGAGCAATCAATGCCTAAGCACTGGCACATTTGTGAATGACATTAGTACCGTAATATGAAAGTTCTCCACAGTTCATTGTTCATCCGTAGGTCCCTGTATGTATCAACAGAAACCGACAAGAGCTATGCTAGATGTTCAGTAATTAAAACGCACAGCAGCAAAAATGCCTCTCGTGGGGCCTCCGTGGCATAGTTGGTTAGCGCGCTAGTGCGGCGTAATGACCCAGGAGCCTCTCACCAATGCGGTCGCTGTGAGTTCAAGTCCTCTCCGGCCGTAAGTGGGAAGGTCTGCTAGCAACCTGCGGATGGTCGTGGGTTTCCCCCGGGTTCTGCCCGATTTCCACCCACCATAATGCTGGCCGCCGTCGTAAAAGTGAAATATTCTTGAGTACGTAAAACACCAATCAAATAAATAAATAAATCAAAAGTACTTCTCACACAAAAAATAGCCATGTCCCAAACCAAACAATCATACGACGTTAAACCCCAACAGAAAAAAGTATCTCCCATCCGTATAAACATCTTCCACACTAAATAAGCATCTCCCGAATAAAACTAAGTGAAAGCAGACATTCAGTTTGCCAAACAAGCATTTTGTCGAAAAAAAAGATGGCGCTTCTCATTCGGTACTATGAGTATGAAACCATAGCGTTTTCTGGTGGAGATATTGAAAATTATTGTACACAGCACAACGTGGACATAATGGCGAGCCTACAGTCTTAGGATAGTGTTTGATCAAACACTATCCTTAAGATGGACAAGCTGTTTTAGAGTGAGACCTGTCAGATGAAGCACTGTACCACAAGCAAGAATTGAGGCGTGTCCGGACCTCACGTTTATTTTGTTCACAGTTTTTCCTGTACTGCTTCCGCTAGTTGTTTCATTTGCAAAAGAAAAAAAAATAAACGCCCGCTGTTTCTGCGAGAGCTTTGGAAGTTTTTTGTTTGGCAGTCCCTTTGTTCGCTCGACGGGGCGGATACTTGCTTGCTTGCTTTTGGAATGTTTACTTGGTTTGGGAGATATGGTGGTTTTGAGAATAGTCATTTGATTATAGAGATGGCTACTTTAATTCAGTTGTGAAATGTATCCTATAGCTAAATGAATACGGAATCGATTGGCTGGTGTGAGAGGTATGTCCAGGCTACGCCTACCCTAAACTAAATTTTAAGTATGGCATACTTATTCAAGACCGCAGAATTTAATCCAGGAAATTGTATCTCCATTGTCAGCCAGTCAGCGTTGATTTTGTGTCCCTTTAAGCATTACAAAACTATGGATTTCTAGAGCCTTGTCCAAACTGAGAAGCCAAGGTAAGCTGTGCGTTGCCATGTTTCATACACATTTCGCTATATTATGTAGTTTGGCTACTCCATAAATTAAAACTGTACCAGTGAACAGAGATTTTGTTGCCAGATGCAAAACACCAATGTACAATATGTGTGTGACACTGTTTTCTTGCAGGTGCACGGTTCTCTAGTGGCGATCCATCATTGTGAGGCAGACGACAGTCAAATCTGGGTGGACGCATGGCCGGAAGTGACAGCTGTCCTCATCTGTCCCTCTCTCACCAGACCACGGGTAATCTATTCCATTCCACATAGCCTATGCTTCGCCGATTCCCGTTTACTCACTTTACATCACACTGACCTACTCGTTACAGCGTTTGCTCAATTTACTTATCCTCGCTTTTCATCACACAGCAATCTGTTTCCCAACTGGGGACTTTCGAGTTGGAACTCTTTTGTCATCAAAGGTAAAAACAATCCTACTGTGCCGTGTGACTTCTGAAAGTTGTAAGGCAAAGTTGTAAGGAAAGTTTTATTGACATTGATTTACCGATCACCTGTCTCACCCTGTTCCAGAAGCACAAATGACACCTCATTCCATTAGGATCTTCTCAAGTTCACAAACGTTCACCTTCTCAATTTTCTTCATATGAATGTTTTTGCGCACGCTCATGTTATAGTATATGTAACAAAATTGTTGCCTAACACTTTGAAAGGCCACAGATGGAATTTTTCTATTTTTGTCGATAAAAGAGCTCGAAACTCCTCTGTTCTTATTTAAACTGAAAATAGCACACACAACTCCTGCTTCATTCACCTACGATCTACAAAGCTAAACTAAATGTATGTGTATATGCATTGAAAAAGCATCCTAGTTTAAAGTTTAAAAAGCATGACTTATTTATTGTGATGTTTGTTACATAACCGAGATATGGCAATTCAAAGAAAGCAAACCCGATAGACTCGCCGTTAAGGCTTTTTCCAATGAGAAGGCCAGTTTTTTCCGCTGACGTCACGTGATCCCTTTCAGCCATATGTAAGCGGGGTAAAACTCACGGGACATCTTATTTCCATTTTTTATATCTAGAGTTACCGAGTGGGTCAGAAGAATGGCAGTGACCGTTTAGTTCTGTTTATGACCCTCATCCAAAATAACTAGTGTTTTCTTTTAAAACTTGGCCTATTAAAATAATTCCTTATCATTTTATTTGGTTTTACATGTAGGTGCCTGTTATAGATTACGAGGTGAAAATTTTTGCCTTGACAGAAGAAAGTTTCCGCCTCATTCTGGAGACAAGGAAACTATTGGATGATCGTCCTAGAACTGACTTTTGTGGTAAGTGTCAAGAATTTGGTGAGAACAAAAAAATAAATAAGATAATGGAAATGGTGCAACGCAAGGTGCATATCACCGCTTTACGTCATACAGCATTGCGTTTCATGACACGGAAGGTGATTTTTTTTCTGTTCGGATAACACTGCGAAGCATGGGTTTTGCTCGAACACACCATGTTTATCAGCTAATGGACATGACTTTTCAACTCCTTCCCAAGTTATAAACCAGGCATTCGACACGTACCTGATCTATATCTACATACCACTTCATTGTTTAGAGAGTCGGAAGACCCGGAATCAAACCCGGGTCTGGCGATACCAAAGAGTTTAAAAAAAGGTACGTCCTGATGCCTCGCTTGGTGCTCAACAGTGAAAAGTTAGAGCAAAGACTGGTTGGCCCGATGTCTTTATAATATGACTTGGCGAGGTGTCATGTTTGGTGTCTTTGACATGATACTTTAGTGGTGGCAGCACTTTGGCGGCATGGCATGGCCCTGCCTCAAGAAAACACAGTATAGGTACACATACCTAATGATTCCTCGTCGTCGTATGACTAAAAAATTGTTAAGTACTATGTTAATGCCTGAGCATTCATTTATTCATTCATATGATCTATAAATGTATATTGAGACATTGAGCTCGATGACGTTGTCACTATATAACACGAAACAAGAGAACCTTTAACAGCGTCGCAGATCCAATAAAGGCGCCTTTTTGATGAAGTGTGACTCTGAATGTCACGTTGGAATCTTGTAACAAATTCTATGCCATCAAAACTCACCTGTGCTCCATTTGCCATATTACTTCATACTGTATGCCAATGCACCAATTGACCTATTTAAATATATGTAATATAAAAACCATACCATATGTTGTTTTACTATTTATGCAATGTATATGTAACCCTACCGATATAAGATAACGACATGAACTTGACAAACACAATACAATATAGGTCTTCCGGAAGTATTATTTACCAAAGACGAATACTGTGTTACATTTTTCAGTATAGATACTATGAAATTTAATCAGAATGTTTAAACCCGAAGTTTCGTTTATTACAGCTACCCGAGAGATCATGTGGCCTGCTATACGCGACTTTGCAAAGTCTGCCGGTTACAAAGCGGAGATCGCAAAGGGAATATTTTTGATGATGTACTTACCTGACAGTGTGGAGTTATCTGACAGGTGAGTGATGATGTACCTACCTGACAGTGTGGAGTTAGCTGACAGGTGAGTGATGATGCACCTACCTGACAATGTGGAATTACCTGACAGGTGAGCTATGATGTACTTACCAGACAGTGTAGAATTACCTGACTGGTGAGTGATGACATACTTACGTGACAATGTGGATCTACCTGACAGGTAAGTGATGATGTACCTACTGACAGTGTGGAGTTAGCTGACAGGTGAGTGATGATGCACCTAACTGACAATGTGGAGTTCGCTGACAGGTGAGTGATGATGCACCTACCTGACAATGTGGAATTACCTGTCAGGTGAGTTATGATCTACTTACCTGACAGTGTGGAGTTAGCTGACAGGTGAGTGATAATGCACCTACCTGACAATGTGGAGTTAGCTGACAGGTGAGTGATGATGCACTTACCTGACAATGTGGAGTTAGCTGACAGGTGGGTGATGATGCACCTACCTGACAATGTGGAATTACCTGACAGGTGAGTTATGATGTACTTACCAGACAGTGTAGAATTACCTGACTGGTGAGTGATGATATACTTACCTGACAATGTGGAGTTAGCTGACAGGTGAGTGATGATGCACCTACCTGACAATGTGGAGTTAGCTGACAGGTGAGTGATGATGTACCTACCTGACAGTGTGGAGTTAGCTGACAGGTGAGTGATGATGCACCTACCTGACAATGTGGAATTACCTGGCAGGTGAGTTATGATGTACCTACCTGACAGTGTGGAGTTAGCTGACAGGTGAGTGATGATGCACCTACCTGACAATGTGGAATTACCTGGCAGGTGAGTTATGATGTACCTACCTGACAGTGTGGAGTTAGCTGAGAGGTGAGTGATGATGTACCTACCTGACAATGTGGAATTACCTGGCAGGTGAGTTATGATGTACCTACCTGACAGTGTGGAGTTAGCTGACAGGTGAGTGATGATGCACCTACCTGACAATGTGGAATTACCTGGCAGGTGAATTATGATGTACCTACCTGACAGTGTGGAGTTAGCTGACAGGTGAGTGATGATGCACCTACCTGACAATGTGGAATTACCTGGCAGGTGAGTTATGATGCACCTACCTGACAGTGTGGAGTTAGCTGACAGGTGAGTTATGATATACTTACCAGACAGTGTAGAATTACCTGACTGGTGAGTGATGATATACTTACCTGACAATGTGGATCTATCTGACAGGTAAGTGATGATGTACCTACTGACAGTGTGGAGTTAGCTGACAGGTGAGTGATGATGTATCTACCCGACAGTGTGGAATTACCTGGCAGGTGAGTGATGATGCACCCAACTGACAATGTGGAGTTAGCTGACAGGTGAGTGATGATGCACCCAACTGACAATGTGGAGTTAGCTGACAGGTAAGTGATGATGCACCCAACTGACAATGTGGAGTTAGCTGACAGGTAAGTGATGATGCACCCAACTGACAATGTGGAGTTAGCTGACAGGTAAGTGATGATGCACCTACCTGACAGTGTGGAGTTAGCTGACAGGTGAGTGATGATGTACTTACCTGACAGTGTGGATCTACCTGACAGGTGAATGAAGATGTACTTACGTGACCTATCGAAAATACCTGACAGGTGAGTGATGATGTACTTACCTGATCTATCAGACATACCTGACAGGTGAGTGATGATGTATATATCTGACAGTGTGGATCCACCTGACTTGTGAGCGATCTACAAATATACCGATAAGTTATAATGTACGCTTAGGAGCTTCCATCGCTTTTGAATCTGAAGTTGTGCATATTTTTCGCTGTACATGTCACATAATCATGTAACAATACATGATGATATAATAAAATACAATGTTGAATTTCATATCACGAACACAGTGAATTTAGGAACAAATATAATGTTCTGAGCCATGCCTTTAGCATTAACATTTGCTGAAAAGAATAAAAAAAAGATTGAGCAGTAGACAACTTTCACGATTCTCCCCCTTAGCCTCGAGATTCTCGAAGGCCTGACAGTGCGAAGTCTCCACCCTAGCCACAGCCCTCATATTGCCACTGTCTGGGACTACGGACCACCTATCCACAAAGAGCACTACCTGGCTGCTCTCATATCGAGCTTTCCTTCCGCAGCTGTGTATGACCAGCATACGACAGATTTGCTCGCCTGGGTTTTGTGTTATGAGGACGGAGCTATGGCCCACCTGTACGTGAGTCCGTCCGTCTGTCGTAGAGGACTCGCCTCCCTCCTCGTCACCAGGCTTGCTGCTACCCTAAGGAACCAGGGGCGGACGCCGTACACATACATACACCCTGGCAATAAACCCTCTTACCATGCGAAACTGGGCTTCGTTGTGTTTCAGGAGAGACTGTCTTGGGCCTCCTGTGTCAAACAAACATGACCAGGATGTGACAATGTCAAAAATACTCGCTGAAATTGATATACTGGCTTAAGAGCTCAGCATGGTTCTTGACAGCCAAACATATAACATTTTTTTTATATTAATATGTAGCTCTAACAATGAAATGTCGATATAATCAGTATTACCGCCAGCATTATGGTGGGAAGAAACCAGGCAGAGCCCGGGGGAAAACCACGACCATCCGCAGGTTGCTGACAGACCCTCCCACGTACGCCCGGAGAGGAAGCCAGCATGAGCTTGACTCGAACTCACAGCGACCACTTTGGTGAGAGGCTTCTGGGTCATTACGCTGCGCTAGCGCGCTAACCAACTGAGCCACGGAAGCCCCCATCCCTTATAAATCTTGCTTACGTTGATGAGGAAATTATTATTTTTACCCAATCAAATCCCGATTACAGGATGAATTATATTTTGCACCCTCGGTGCACAATTTTATTCTAAAGACAATTTTTGGAGCGTTACATGCGTCATGGTTAAAACAATAACTTTGTCTTCTTATTTCCGGATACTTTACCTTGATATGGACCAAATAAAAACATTGGTTTGTCCTGCGTTGAAAATAGTGTACTGGATACATGTATGGGGGGAGACGATTTTGGACAGGTAGGTCGTGGGTTCCTGTCCGAATTTGTAATTTCTATGCCGCCAAATTAATTTTTGTCTTAAATTCAATTTAGAAATAACGAATTTATAACATCCGGATTACTGTTTGGGAAAAAACCATATCTACCAAGGCCGCACAAACAGCGTGAGTGGATAAACTGCAAACTCTCTGTCAAAGGTCGGGTTTGAACCCGCACCTGAAAAAGGAAAGCTATTTGATTAATCAGTTTTTTCTCAGAGTATAGTTCTGTTATATTGTGTTAATAATAAATATTTGTATTATTGAAGTAAAATATACCTGATTCGTATGATGATATCATCCTGAATTATGTGTTGTGCTATACTACACTAATGTACTGATATGTTACTGTTGATAGAGCGGCGTAGGGCATTTTTTCATCGTATGTTACCCGTGCGATATTTTGTACGTTACCGTACCATTGTCCTATATGTGCGATTGTCGTACATGTACGATATCTTTGTTAAACTGAGACCTGGGCCCAGTTTCACAAAGCGGCGTACGAAATTTTTTGTTATCGTATAGGCCTATACACTTGTCGTATTCAGCACATTTATTGTTAGATGTGATAGTCCGATGTGCATAATGTGATCTCTGTTTTGTTGTCAGTGTTGTTTGAATTGAATCTTTGCTAAAGATCATTCACAAGCGTCAGTGTGAGGTCGCGTGCTCGAATCCGGCTTTGGTCATGACTTTGTCAAATACTGATGAAAGATTGTGACGAAAGATTTCCCAAAGCCCTCTGAATTTGCCCCCCATCCATAAATCTGATGACCGCGGTCAAAAACTTCAAGATTGCGTTAGGTAATTGCCTAACGTTATAGCCGTTTTCCATTCATTCAAGTTCAGGCCTGTAGTGCTATATACTTTGATTTACTTTTGAAAAGGTCAAACAAGAATGAGTGCTTCTTCACCCGGAGGAAGTATATAGGCAATAGTGTCATATTCGTCACTGCAATAATTAATCATTTATCGTTAAGACACATTATATGTTGGGATAATCTGTGACGTTTAGGCATTTCTACAGCGTCGCTTTGTATATCAAATCAAAACACGCTCAGGTCTAATATTATACAATATACACGTTGCCTTTGTTGCACGTGCTAACATTACCATGCCGACATGTTCGGACTCGATAACCAACGGTAACTAAAGGACTGGGTGTTCGCAGGATTGATAGACGCCCCTGTGAGGATGACTCGTTCGACCAATGAACCGAGTCCTGTGATAAGCCATGGGTGACAACCTAACAAACAGATAGCCGCATATAAGTTGCCTGTAGTAGGGTGTTACGTAGAGCACAACACTCAGCCACAGAGAAGTCGATTGGGTAGAGGAATTCTAATTGTTGCGAACCAAACGCCAGGTAAGTGAACCTTTCATCCACCAGATTTTTTACAGCCTTATAGTCATTCAAGTTTGCCCTGTGCTAAATTTTGTGAATGTCTCATTTGTAAGTTGTATATCTAAACGTCCTGCATTTAGTGACCGGCGTTTTACACTCTGCGCGGTCACGTCGGATCTACCCGATCGAGGCTATATGGTAATTAAATACCCTTAGTCTGGTAACAGCTGTCAGCCCCCTTGACTGATAAAGTAGGTTATATGGCCATGTGGTAGCCCCAATTTAACTCACTAATTTAATTTATTTATTTATTTCATTGATGTTTTTACGCCGTTCTCAAAAGTATTTCACTTCATTGACGGCGGCCAGCATTATGGTGGAAGGAAATCGGCCAGAGTAAACTTAATGAACCTCATGTTAAGATTTCATATAGATAAATGTTATCGTGTGACACGCCCTTGATTTGAAATTGAAAGTCGGGATAACGGTTATGTTTGTTTCAACTTCAAACAGGTTAAGCTCAGCATTAACTATTGTTAATAATAGATAGACGGTTTATTATATAGGCCGATTGTCTATGGCAGGCTAAGTTAGGCTCATCTTGATTTTGACACGCGCAGGCACATATGCTCTCTCCATTTCATTGGAAGCCTGTAAAGCGGTATAAATCTAGAACCTGAAGTATAACCCCATACTACACTTGTGATTACAATCAGTTCCTAAAAGAACACAAAATCGTCGCTGATTGGCTATCAGTGGAGATAGGGTTTGCCAGGTTAAATCTTGCAGCCTTCGTCACGCTTTAATAAATGTACGTCAATCTGTATTTGTATGTTGAATGTTTTCGCTCTTAACTTAGCAAGAGCTTAATCTATAATTATTTATTTATTTGACTGGGGTTTTACCCCGTACTCAACAATCTTTCACTTATACGACGGCGGCCAGCATTATGGGTGGGAAAACCCACGACCATCCGCAGGTTGCTGGAAGACATTCCCACTTACGGCCGGAGAGGAAGCCAGCATGAGCTGGACTTGAACTCAACAGCGACCGCATTGGTGAAAGGCTCCTGGGTCATTACACTGCGCTGGCGCGCTAACCAACTGAGCCACGGAGGCGCCTACTTCAGCTATAAACCATTAGTTTATTCTCTGTCACATGAATATACTGCTTTATTTGCGTTGGATTTAATACTCCTTCCTTCATATAGACCCTCATGAGGTATAGGTTTTTGTGAAAGTAAGCATATATATTATGGCTAGTGAAGCGCAATGATCCAGGCTCCTTTCACCAACGGGACCGCTTAGAGTTCAAGTCCAGCTCATTTTGGCTTCCTTTTCAGTTGTACGTGGGAATGTCTGCCAGCCACCTGGGGATGGTCGTGGGTTTCCCCTGCGCTCTGCCGAGTTTCCACCCAGCATAATGCTGGCCGCCGTCGTATAAGTGAATTATCTTCAGTACGGCGTAAAAAACCGATCAAATCAACAGAAGGGCGTTTTGTTGCCAAACGTATATTTGGCAAGACCAACGCAGTATGCTGGCGTGTAACTGTGTATACCCAGCGTGCGTTCACATGGCCGTTTCTTGTGCGCAACTCACTGCCGTGGACATGCAACATACTTTCATGAATCAACCATTCTTCTCTTTTTTTCAGATCGTGAAAATGTCAGACCGCAAGGCCGTGATCAAGAATGCCGATATGGCAGAGGACATGCAGCAGGACGCTGTAGATTGTGCCACTCAGGCCATGGAAAAATATAACATCGAAAAGGACATCTGTGCTTACATCAAGAAGGAATTCGACAAAAAGTACAACCAACGTGGCATTGCATTGTGGGTCGTAACTTTGGCAGTTACGTCACGCACGAGACGAAACATTTCATCTACTTCTACATGGGACAAGTGGCGGTGCTGCTCTTCAAATCTGGATAAATGACTTAGAATGACACATAAAATCTTTAATATATTATTCCTCATTTTGAGTGAAAAAGTTCGACCAAAGATCCCTGAAATGATACAAGTGTGTGCAAGCTACGGACAAACACCGGATGGTGGTTGTACAAGGAGATGTTAGGAAATGCCATTATCTTTTGTGCAATAATTTATATGTTCAGTTTATTCATTAATGTACAAAATGCCAACCAAATACTGACCATTTACGTCATATCTTGAACAAATGCATTGTACATGCCTATATGACTATCAATGGACGTCTGTTGCTATTACACAATAAACACAACAATTGTTGCTAGGCGCTTGTAATATAGACTATACCGGTAAACTTGAAAATCCAAAGAAAATGGCCAGATATATGTAATCTATACCATTGCAAAACTGCTCATCACATCGGTGCCAACGTCTCACCTTTATACATTTTGCCTTGTGATTCCTCCGGAAACGTGATCGTATTAAACTATTTATTATTTATAATCCATAATTTGAACATTAAAAAGTCTTCTATACTATTTCCAAATGCATGAATTGTTTTTGTTTGCGTTCTTATATGTTACACAAGATATAGGGCACAAAAATGCCTGTGTTAAAACGTTATCTTGGCTGCCCTAGCGTTTTCTATGCTCTTGACAGTGAGGACGCATGTTCGAATCCAGCTGACGTTAGTTTGCGTTTCATACGTCACCGGTTTCGTGATAAATCGGCAGGATATACCTGAAAAAAGTAAACGTCAGTGGAAAGATAACTGGAAGCTATATTCAGATATATTCCTTTATCTTTTTCACATTTTGGCAGTTAATGAACTGTTTGAATTCTAATGAACCACATATGTTATGTTGGACCCCAGTGATGTGAAATGGTGTTGTGAATCTTAACAGCTTAACGCATACAAATCCAGGTCAAAACTGATCAAAAACTGCTTCAAAATGTCCATCACCTCATAGAATTCAAGCAATAGTCCTTCCACTCTTGCTGGCTTTTTTCCCTTTAAATGTACTCTATCAAACAAGTAACGCATCTATAGCTGTCATTTGGTGACGACACCAAATACAGCGAAGAAGGCCCAGTGACCTTGGCCCATTGTTCAACAGTGTATTAAAACTTCCTGGTATCAAATCCCAGTATTAACTTTACTCTGGACTAAAGTGCAATTAACTTTGTACTGGGATTAAACTGATATTGAGATTTAAATCTGGTTTAAGTTTAATACACGTTTGAACAACTGACCTTATTAAGCTTATGCTGCTTGTTTTATGAATTCTTGCGTTCTGACTTTCTCCCTGCGTGACTTTGGCGGAAACTTACGCCGTATTAAAGATTGCATGACACGTTTGGTTCATATGTCTTAAAGAAAAAGACCCTCAAAAGTCGAAGTAAGCATCACTATATAGATCACTATGCATAAATATACTTTCATATTATTTTTTTTAGATTTTTGAGAAAAGGCTAAAGGTGCTCAAACATTCTAAGGTGGGCTTTATGGACCATACTATATCAGAGGTTAAGAGCTCCGAGTTCACAGGAAGTATTTTTCAACTCTAATCACGACACTGAATGTTGGGATAACGGTTTTTACCGTTATGAGTGAAAGATTACTGAAATAATGTTACCAAATGTTCCTTCCTTCTGGTGAACATCAAGAAAGGCAGATACCGTCCGTATGGCTCATAAAGTCCATGATAGTTTTCAAATATGTGAATGCCCTTTCAACAATCCTTAAAAACTCTGAAAGAATAAATGCAGGTATTTTTACGCATAGTTTTTTCATTTGTCTGTAAGATGAACCTTACTTCATATTTTAGATTTGTTTTATTTTAATATGCAGTTTAGAATGTGACATTATCAAACTAAAGTTCAAAAACCTAAAGCCTTCTTCTAGAAGCGTTAAGATGGCTTTTACAGTTTCCCTGGGGCTCTAAAGGTCAAAGTCGGTCTGAACTAAACTGATGGCTGAAACTGACACCGTATTAAAGGATGCATGACACGTCTGTTGTATGAGTGATGCTAGAATGTACTAGTATTTTGTTAGTATTAATTAATATTCTGTCATATTCAACATAATAGCCTGTTAATCTAATAGAATCTTTATATTAAAGTAATAGAATATGTGTGTTATTTTTAACAGAACAATCCGCGGCAATAGGATTCGGACAACAGACTTTCTCTTAAAATTCACAGATTAGTTTTTGAATGAAGGGATACAATAACAATCGTGTTCAATCGTAAGACGACAATTCATTTTTATTGTCAATTTTACATAAAGAGACCACCTGGTGAATATCTTGCATATTCCTGCCTAAGAAAGTTCATGTCTAAGAAAGTTATATTTTTTGTGGATATATATATATATATATATATATATATATTATATATATATATATATATATATATATATATATATATATATATATATATATATATATATATATATATATATATATATGAGACTCATTCTTCCATTTATTGATTCCACTGATTAGGCCACAGCAATATTTCCAGTAAAGAAACAGAGAAGGCAAAACCACGTTGTTCCTCCCGAAATCAACGTCCGGCGAGTGCGCCGACAATTGATGCAAATTCGTAACATACACAACAGAGAGTTAGCGGAAATGGACTACTAAATATAATAATATATTCAGCGTATGTGTATATTCACGAAAGAGAAAAACGTGTAGATGGGGAGGGGGCTGGGGGGGGGGGCGCGGGGCACTACAATACTGCCTTACATTAAACAGCGGGCAGGGTTATCTGTGGTGCAAATCAGACATAGCCCAGTGTATTATGTTCAGCTGTTATGAATGTATATACCACATGACTCAGTCAAAATCTGCTGCATTTTTGTAACATTATGTTAAATTATTTGGTGTTAATTCTTCACGGTGTGTAAAATATATGAATTACATATCACTTCAATGTTGTTTGTTCTGTCTGTAAAGGTATTGTGATTGTTATAGCTGCATAACGTTCCTCCATGCCTTGCTATGTGCGCAAAGTATACAAGCGCTCGCTGCGCTGTTTCTTGTTAGTTCTGTAAATAACACTCGCTCTGGAGCTGCATGCCTAAAGTCAAACAATGATGTATGCATCGGGAATTAGTTTTACCGTAAGAGCTGTACTGTTTTAGCTATGTGGTTCGAGGGCAGTGGATTGGTATTACTCGTATCGAAAACATTACGTAACTTGTTTTAATGGCTAGAAGGTAAGATTGGCCGAACCGGGAAAATTCCAAATTTCTGTCATAACGGACGGGATAGATATAAGCCGCATTGTGAAAGAGTCTTGGGAGAGAGCTGGTCTGCCATCCATCCTCGGCGAGGGGATTGCAGGTGAGCGCTCCCGGTCCGAACCAACTGCCAGCCATCAATAGAGGAAATATTGGTGGAAATATCGGCATCTGCTCATCCTTCTCACCTTCGTGGGCGACAGGGATAAACCCCGGCTAATCCCGCCGGGTCGAACGTTGTACATCGGTTCTGTACATGTAACAACCCGTTCTCAGTTGCGCATAACACCAACAAGACCGGCGCACCGGCCCCCTGGTGTCACCCGAGATAGAAAGCTTACAGGTGTTTTGATCATGTCGAATGAAAAAATGACGGTTCTCTTTTTCTTTTCACTTTTCTCTACAGTTAGGTTTCTTGGTTTATTTTTTTATTTGATTAGAACTTTTTTTTTGTGCCCAAGTGAGAAATTTTGTCTTAATATTATAACGGCTATAAGGTTTTAACGTGGAGGACACCGGAGTAGACCATGCATCGCGCTTCGACACCTACCTCAGTGACGAACCTCTTGACGTCAGTATATTAGTTGTGTGTGAAATAAATGGCTGTGGGATGCCGCGCATAGCCCGAAGGAAATGACGGCCCTTCGGCAGGTACCGTAGTATAGAACAGCAGAATGATTACACAACTGCATGATAATGTTTGCTTCCAACGATGTAATGATCAACGTAATAATTATTAAATTACAGGATTTTATTACACTGCAGGCGTTTTCAAGAGAGCAAGGCTTGTATATATACACACGTATGCCTGCACATATCCTGACAGACAGGGCCTCTGTCTAGCTTCTCATGCTAGATGCATAATTTATGTGGTTTTCAGTCCAACTTGGATTAACAAAGAGTTTACCTGTAAATTAATTAAGGTGGTATCTGCTCAAAAGTTTATTTATTTATTTACAAAGTTGAAATCCAGTCTGCCAGTTTTACTTGTGCCGTGGGGGCCACCGTGGCTCAGTCGGTTAGCGCGCTAGCGCAGCGTAATGACGCAGAAGCCTCTCACCAATGCGGTCGCTGTGAGTTCAAGTCCAGCTCATGCTGGCTTCCTCTCCAGCCGTAAGTGGGAAGGTCTGTCAGCAACCTGCGGATGGTCGTGGGTTTCCCCTCGGGCTCCGCCCACCATAATGCTGGCCGCCGTCGTATAAGTGAAATATTCTTGAGTACGGTGTATAACACCAATCAAATAAATAAATAAATAAATACTTGTGCCGTGGAAATTAAACCATAACACGACGGGTAAAAGCATTAAAACAAATTTCAAGGCGGAGCACGGTTGCAGAAATATGTCAGTGGAATCAGCCGCTTGGTCACATGATACATCACGTGACAAGTACATACGGGGAATCCCCGAAGTTTTCGAAACTGACATGTCGACAGTGCTGTAAAATGTGGCAGGAATAAGGATGGAAGCAGGCGTGAGGCAGAACGAGAGCAAATCGTACAGATGCCTTTGCTATTTCACAAACAACATTTACCTCAGACAATATGGTGTGCACGTATCGTATGCCAACGAGAGCCAGTTCTGGAACGACTACGGACAGGTGCGTGTTGTTGTTGTAGGATGTACTAGTTGATAGAGGCCAGATTTAGCCTAGTATATGGACCTACACTTAGACGTTCTTGTACCTTGTGCAGAGTTTGGCCTGTTTTGTAATCTACCTAGATGGACACGGTCCAAAAATGTTTTAACAGTTTACTAAGTCCAATCTAAGTCCAATTTGGATGGAGTAATAGTTTTAGTAATTTAGAAACAGAAAATCAATTATCGAGCTTTCTTTGAAAATGTTTCAAAACGCCTGATTTAGAAGAAGTACAGTTGTAGTAGCCATAAAATTAATTTATTTACTTCTTTGATTGACGTTTCACGCGGTACTCCAGAATATTTAATTTTTACTACAATGGCCAGCATCATGGTGGGAGGAAACCAGGCAGAGCGTGGGGAAAACCCGTATCAATTTCGTAGGATGCTGACAGATTGTACAGCCAGAAACATAGCCCAAAATTAAATTTTTTTTTATTCACAAATTTCGAACTGTATTTCTGCTTTCTTAGTGTTGTTGATGTAGGCTTACAGTGGTGTGCTTAACTCGAATTTCAAACTATAAAATACTGATATACACTGCTATTAATACTGTTAGTCGGGAAAGTAATGTCGTATTACCTGTATTGTAGGTGCTACTTCAAAGAGGCTGTGACACTCAGGCAAAAAGACTGGAGGTTAATAAGGAGGTAATTAGTCAGACAGTGAAGGAGAAAATATATGAATTCACCATATATAAAACCCGTCAATATAGCTTGACAAATGAATATATAATTTGCTGTTGTGCTGACAATATATCCCCATCTTGGAAAGCTATAGTCAGTCACCAATGCATGTTAGTTAGTAGCATTATAATGCTGATTTCAGTACTTCTGCATACAAGTACCAAGAAATGAATGAGTTGTTATACGTGTTGACTACAGTACGTGACCTGAGGAAATGAGCTTTTGGTGAAGTTTTCACAGATGAGATCAACATTCAACAGAAACTGATGTACCTATATATCGGTAATCGCAGTTCACAGCACTCAGTACCCCGTGTGTCGTATATCCACCAATAGCATAACAAAGGGCGTGAACTGTGATTCCTGTCCACTCTGTTTTCACAATGCTATTGCTCTTGGGTTATTGCCCTGAAGTCTGAAAATCTGGTGGAAATTAAAGCTAGAATTGATAATGAATACTTACCCTAATAGTTCAGTTAACACGTTGTTTAATATTGAGAGAAAAGGATATAAAATTTCCCCATGAATGCATGTATATTTTTGATGTGTATATATCACAGTTCGTAAGCTGTAGTGAGTCCCATGTGACCCTTTTTTGTGTATGGATGATGAAGAGCCCTGTATGAATAAGCAAAGACTTGGTCTGCTTAGGCTTATTGGACTGGTACATTTGTATTAATGATGACATGATTGTGACCACATGTGGGAAAAATTGAAGGTTCTGATCCGAAACTTAAAATGTGACATTTTAACCGTGTAACTGCAGAGTTTATTTATTTATTTATTTGATTGGTGTTTCACTCCGTACTCAAGAATATTTCACTTATACGCCGGCGGCCAGCATTATGGTGGGTGGAAACCAGGCACAGCCCAGGGGAAACCCACGACCATCTGCAGGTTGCTGAGAGACCTTCCGACGTACAGCTGGAGAGGAAGCCAGCATGAGCTGGACTTGAACTCACCTTGGCAGCATTGGTGAGAGACTGCTGGGCGCTAACCAACTGAACCGAAGGCCCCCTGTAACTGCAGAAAGAAATTTTATAAAATGCAACACAAAATGATGCTTTTTGAGAGCTTTCAAGCTTGTAAATGGAAGAAATTTGTATGAAAACTGACTCTTTTGGGTGAAATTAAAACCATAATATTTTTGCTCAGTTTACTTGGTAGCTTTAATAAAGATTAGTTTGGATGCTCAACAGTCTGGAGTATTCGGGAATTAAAATGACTCTAGATACATGGCACTGGTCATCATTATGTTATATTGCCACAGATTCAAGCAGAAGTAAAAAGACGAAGAAACTTTGGAAGAGAAAGTGTTCAGCGCAGAGAAACCATCCACAAGCTTTATAAACCTCTGTACCCAGATATATTCACCTTACAGGTAGGTCACTTTGAAACAGATTGGTAACATAACGCCAAAACACTGGTACAAATACCTTCAGCATAAGTGACTTTCGCATTTCAGACAGAAATGTCACAAGATCTTTCAATACACAGGAGCTGGATGCTAATTTTCACTCAACAGACTATGCTTTAATCTGCCGAAGGCATGCTTACTACATTAAATAGTTTTTTCATTGAAATTCTGGATTGGAAAATGATACCCTTTCACAGTAACTAGTAAAAACAATGGAGAAACTGACAGTTCCAAGTGGAAAGCTGCTCTTTGAATTGTTGCCATTTTATTAGCCCTGAAATGCAGCTGTAACCACAAACTCCAAGGGTCAATGGGTGCTAATTTGACCACTGCTGCACTTTTGTGGTGAGTGTGGTGGTGCACATCCTGAAATGCCAAAGTCGCGTGGTGTTATTGATAAAATTGATTGTTAGGTGCTTAACGCTCTATTCAAGAATTTTTGTGACAGCGTTCATTTTCGTTCATTACCTACCACCAGG
Source organism: Liolophura sinensis (assembly GCF_032854445.1). Classification (NCBI taxonomy): domain Eukaryota; kingdom Metazoa; phylum Mollusca; class Polyplacophora; order Chitonida; family Chitonidae; genus Liolophura; species Liolophura sinensis. Next base: position 23,097,243 of record NC_088304.1, read on the forward strand.
TACCTAACCAACCTGCTGACCTAAAGCTGCAGTGAAAACGGAGAGAACTGGTTTTGATCAAGGACCTGATTTATCAAATGTCTTAAGACTGGAGTCAAAAATTAAAACACAGCTACAGTTAAAATGTGTTTCTCTAGGAAGTATAAAATTTCTATATTCATTCTTTACTGCACATGTTACGAACCACACTTAGGGTTTAGGGTCTGAGTTTGGCTTTCAGTTCATGACTGGAACCTAAAGTTCCTTGATTATTTGTTTAGTCTTGATGTTTTTGTAACTTTGCAGTTTTTCAAGTTTTTTCAAGGCTGAGCTTGTCTTCAGCGGGAACAGTTTGCTGTGATAGTCCAAATTTTCTACCAATTAGATGATTTTCAAGTTTTATTTTTGTGCTTACATGTATACTCTCCTCCAGCATTAAAAAATTATGTATTATTTAAAAATTTATTCTGCCTGTAAAGTAACAATTCAAAGCAGTGTGACCTTAACAGTTGTTTTTCTCACTATTTTTAGCTTGCCATTATGAAGTAAGGCGAGTTTTTGTGAGTGTGTGGAAAAAGTGGTGTCTGTATTCAAGTAAGCTTTTTTGTTTGGGTCAGTTGAGTAAGGTTTTTTTGTTTGGGTCAGTTGAGTAAGCTTTTTGTTTGGGTCAGTTGAGTAAGCTTTTTTGTTTGGTTCAGTTGAGTAAGCTTTTTTGTTTGGGTCATTTGAGTAAGCTTTTTTGTTTGGGTCAGTTGAGTAAGCTTTTTTGTTTGATTCAGTTGAGTAAGGTTTTATGTTTGGGTCAGTTGAGTAAGCTTTTATGTTTGGGTCATTTGAGTAAGGTTTTATGTTTTGGTCTGCTAGTCTTTGTGGGGATGACGGGCATAATTTGAAGACCTCGTCAAATAAATGATTTTAAATAATTAAGTGTATTTATATTTTTTTATTCAAATTACTAGGTTTTGGACTTACTTATTTGACCCAGTACTACATAAAAGTAGACAGACAACGCAAGGGTTTTTGTTTGGGTCCGTGGTTGCCACAATTTTTACAGCATCTTGCTGAAACTTGGTCGGGACAATGGGCATGCCTTGAAAACGTCACAAAGTAAATAATTTTAAATAATTAGCTATATTTGTATTTGTATTCAAATTATCAGATTTTGGACTTCTTATCTTCACTTTTACTATTCAGTTTTGGTGGCCAGGGTAAGGTTTTATGTTTGGGTCAGATATTCCAGCAGTTTTCACATCATATTTATGAAACTTGGTGGGAATGGTGACCAGGATTTGGGATTTCCTCTGTTTGAATAATTAGGGATATTTGCGTGTCAACTTAGGCTGCCATTTGAACAGAAGCCATTACCGGCGACCTGTTGGTTTCTCATGACCCTTGTTATAACTGCTGTCTATATGTATATTGCACTGCAGTCCAACTTATCCATCCAGAATTTCAAAAAAAACTTCAAAGGAATGATCTACAAGATCTTACCAGATGTCAGTTGATCTGAAATGTCTACAAATATATCCTCATTTCTCAATCTTTTCGCATAAGAAAGAGAAACATTTTTAATTTGATTTTGGAGACAAAACCACATTGCCTGGGTTGGCCAATTTCAGGTCTTCACAAAAAAATTTATTTTATCAGTCTTCATTGAATAATGCCTTGAGAATTTGCGTAAATAAATTTCTTGTGAAAGCGTGAAAGGATTCAAGAATTACAGTGGTTATTGTTGTCGTGTTGGTATGGCATTTGTAGTCCAGTTCTAATGAAATGTATTAATGTAGATATGTCGATTGATACCAAGGGAGCTAATCCAACCAAGGGGTCATTTATAGTTTCAAAGTTGCTCCCCCTTAAAAAAGATAGTGTAAATTTCTGTTATGTTAAGGGGATATAGAATCGCTTCTGATTGACGGGTGTGAGATATGGGCATGTCCAGCCTAAGCTGAATTTTAGATGTGGCAGATTTTTTTCAACAGTGACCAAAGTTGGAGAGTTTGACCCAGGAAACACTACCTCCACTGTCTGTCAATCAGTGTCGATTCTATATCCCTTAAATATGGAAAAATCTGGTATTTGTTGATCACTTATCACCATAAAGGCCCCAAGGGAACAGTTGAACTAAATTTAGTTATAAATCTTCACATTAGTTCTTACTATGTAGCATTTAGTGTGTGAGTTTCTAATCAGTTTTGCAGATGGCCTCCTTTCATTTCTCACAAAGATCGGCATCTGTATACCCTAAATGACTGTAAATTTCGTACATAACCAACTTGCCCATTTTTCCTGATTCTGAGAGTTCTATTGATTTTAGGAAGGGGTTTTGAGGTGTGCTTGAAACATGGGATGATATTCGACTGGAAAATTGTAAGTTTCGGCACTGAAAATAATATTTTACTACTATGAAAATGCACTTTTGTGGGCAAAATTTTACATCATTTGGGGTATTTTAGCTTAGCCACAAACATTCAGCGCCTTTTTTTTACCATCACTGTTACATATAATTACTTACAGTACACCTTGTTAAAATTTTCCTTCAGATTATCTAGACATAGATGTGAGAATGCCATAGGGCTTGTCAGTTGGGAAATATCCACATGTAGGAATAGTTTGTGCTCTATGTATTCATGATATTTCTACGCTGTTAACATTTCAGGACAAGTGGCTGGACCCTGCGTTTGTGGAGTTGGCTTCTTACAGCAGGAGGGAAGACGCGACAGTGGAGGGTCTGCTGTCCAAGGTTACCACCGAAACAGGTGAGCTGTTGGTCGTCATGGATGACTAACTGTATGGGGACATTATGATGTGTGAAAAAGTGATGAGGAAATAGTTGATAGTTACCGTTAGTAAGACAAAAAGCGGATTTTTGACTGGGAGTTCTGCACTGGACAACACCAGCCTTTGACATCAGCTTTAAAGATGTTTTATAGAGGCTTTATTAATTTTGAAGGTATTGTGTGTTGAGATGCCGTGATATCCGGTACCTGATGTGTCTAGTACTTGATGAGGTGAAGTGGTGTCTGGTACCTGATGAGATACACTAATGTCTGGTACCTGGTGAGGTGTAGTGGCGTCCGGTACCCGATGAGGTGCAGTGGTGTCCAGTACCTAAAGGACGATGAGCCACACTAATGTCTGGTACCTGATGAGGTGCAGTGGTGTCTAGTATGTGATGAGGTGAAGTGGTGTCCAGTACCTGATGAGGTTCACTAATGTCTGGTACATGATGGGGTGCAGTGGTGTCCGGTACCTTATAAGGTGCAGTAATATCTGATACCTGATGAGGTGTAGTGGTGTCCAGTACCTGATGAGGTGTACTGGTGTCCAGTACCTGATGAGGTGAAGTGTTGTCCGGTAACATGGGTGTCAAGTACATGTTAGGATACAGTGGTGTCTGAAACCTGTCGAGGTTCAGTGGTGTCAGATGTGGTAGTGTCAGGTAGGTATTAAGCTGTGTTGATGGTTGAATACCCTAAATATAGTGGTCCTGAAGGGTGGGAGTGGTAACCCATTGCAGCAGAATTGATGGTTTATTTATGGTCACTGTACAACAGTCTCTGTAAATGTAAGCCTGTTCATCAATCTGTAAATTGCAGGTGAAAGAGTGTACTCATTCCCGGTGTTTACGCTAGAGTTCTGCCAGCGGTTTATTGAACTTATTGAAGACTTTGAGAACAGTCCATGCCCTAAAGGAAGACCAAATACCATGAACCAGTATGGGGTAAGTATACAAGACTAGTAAGGTTTATTTTCCCTGTGGGAAGTTTTCCACGTCAGCTGACTGCCACAATGAAAAGCCTCTTCACATTTCATTGGCTCTAGTGCCGCCTTGGCGGCCACCACCTGGGCTGCCACCATGGCCTGGTGGTTAGTGTGCTAGCGCAGCACAAGGACCCAACAGCCCCTCACCAATGTGATTGTAGTGATTTTAAGTCCAGCTCATGCTGGCTTCCACTCTGGTCGTACGTGGTAAGATCAATCTGCCGGCAAACTGCGGATGGTCGTGAGCTTCCCTGTGCTCTGACAAGTTTCCTCCCACCATAATGTTGGCCGCCAACATAAGTGAAATATTCTTGAGTACGGTGTAAAACAACAGCAATCAAATAATCAATTAATAGATAAAATAAATCTAGCCCCACATCCTTTAGCAAGGTTTTCTGTAGAATCCTGACTTGTGTTCTCTTCTTTACAGGTATTACTGGATGAGTTGGGGTTTGACGAAGACTTCCTCAAGCCTCTTCGTGAACACTATCTCCAGCCAATCAGTAGGCTCCTCTTCCCAGACTGGGGAGGGGAAAACCTTGACTCGCACAAGGCATTCATTGTTCAATACAAACTCTCTGAAGATACAGACCTCAGCTACCACTACGACAACGCCGAGGTCACGCTGAATGTGTGCCTGGGAGCCGATTTCAGCAGTGGAAACTTGTACTTCGGGAAAATGCGAAATTCAGGAACGGATTCATCTTCCCAGTTGACCGAATGTGAGCACTCTCCAGGTTGTGGTATTTTACATAGAGGGCAGCACAGGCATGGCGCTCAGCCTATCAGATCAGGTGAACGCTACAACCTCATTGTGTGGATGAGATGTGCTCAACTACGAAATGAACGCTGCCCGATGTGTGACATGACACCAGATTTAGTGGAGGTGGAAGGCCCTGGGGACGGGTTCAGCGACCCTCAGGGGAACTATGAAGAGCAGAGAACAGTCCAAGTCTGTCAGCTTACATAGCATAACATGAGGTACAATGTTTATAGTTCTTAAACTTGTAAATAATCTTAATAGTGTTTAGAGGTTTGAAAAATTGTGTATATTTTTACACACTAAATATGTATATATAATGTCAATTTTGACATATTGTACCCACAGTGTATTCATATTTAAAGTATGCATATATGTCGTTTGACATATTGGGGGGCGTCCGTGGCTCAGTGGGTTAGCGCGCTAGCGCAGCTTAATGACTCAGGAGTCTCTCACCAATGTAGTCACTGTGAGTTCAAGTCCAGCTCATGCTGGCTTCATCTCCAGCTGTACGTGGGAAGGTCTGTCATCAACCTATGTATGGTCATGGGTTTCCCCCCGGCTCTGCCTGGTTTCCACCCACCATAATGCTGACTACCGTCATAAAAGTGAAATATTCTTGAGTACAGTGTAAAACACCAGTCAAATAAATAAATAAATAACTTTTGACATATAGTGTATTAAAGTGTGGTGTGTAGTTCTTAAGGTTTTAAGAGGTTGGCCAAGCCAGTCACTGTATAATTTCTTTTCTTAGACTATGTTGTATAGGTTGTTTGCCTTTGCATGAGGAACAGAGCCTTTACAATCCTTGTCATTTTGGAGGCCACTGAAGCCTTACCCTTCATTTTTCAATGAAGTGAAGATATATTTTTGCTCTTAAGCCAGCTGAAATGCATTTGGGGAAATGTCCTGGTATTGTGTGAGGCTTTGAGATGAATGAAGTGTGGAATGCTGTGCATTAAAGGATATGCACCAACCTCAGTTACACATATTGAAGGATTGACTGGACTTGTATGTGGTTTTTGTCGATAAAGTGAACAATTTCTTGTCACTTACGAGTTTGACCTTTTGTTTTCATTCAAAAAATCCTCAGCTTCATTTATCGTTGCCGTCATGTAGAATAGTGAAGGTGAGACCATTTCTAACTGTGTCGAGCGTTTCTATAAGTCGTTCTGTGGCTAGAGTGGTCGGTGGTTCGGTGGGTCAGTCAAATTTTTCGACACCCTGTCTTTTAAGATGGGCCATTCACTAAATGAGGGACCTTGGTGCAACATGACACGGAGTATTTGTGGGATTTCGCAGGCATTACCAATCGGCGCTTGTTTTTGAAGGAAAAGAAAACATTAGTTAAAATTTTGCCTGTAACGGAATCTTTCGTGCACAAAATAAGGAGAGTGTTTACAGTCCTAAAGATAAGCATATATTTCAAGCGAGATATATTTCTTTTCTTGCAAACTTAATGACTGGAGGAAAAGTTTGTTTTAGAGTATATTATAAGCGATGAACCGAAACGTTATAGTGCCTCAGGTAGACCAAATGCTAATGTCTGGAAAATCAAAAATTGGGGCAATATGAATTGCCAAAATTATACATCAACCCTTTACATACCTCTCTCGTATAAACAAAGGGATATTAAATAAATGATTGCGCATTTATCGCTGATCCAGCTTTACTTGAAGGCCCACTTTTTCTAAAGTGCAACCAAAGCCTCGTTTTGAAATATTTCATAGACAAGATTCTTTACTTACCCTTTCCTAGAGTTAATAATGTTTCAGTGCCAAATCTGATCGATATTAAGACCTTTGAATTCCGTAATCTGGACATTTCTATCGTAGGGGATACTAAACACAAATACTGGTCAGCCCCTTGTCACTATGACGTGACTGAGGATCATGTCAGTATGGTGTGGACGGACAAATCCATGTTATATCAGTTGATGATGATGATGTCCAGTTCTTGGAGATGTTGAGCCATAATCGGAGCTTCCTTAGCCGAGGTTGTGAGATGCCAGCGAGACGCAGTGATCCAGGAGCCTCTCATCAATGCGGTCGCTGTGAGTTCAAGCCCATGCTCATGCTGGCGTCCTCTCTGGTCGTGGGAAGGTCCTCCAGTAACCTGTGAATGGTCGTCGGTTTCCACCGGGCTCTGCGCGGTTTCCTCCAATCTGAATAAAGCTGGATGTAGAAGTAGATATTCAGATAATTAAATAATCCATAATCATTCATTCATTCTTATTTTTGGCCAGCCTTTGTTTTGCACTTTAGAACGATTGCTGGAGTTGACTGTTTCCTGCTTCGACATTTGACGTCGGCAGTCTGGATGCACCAGTGACAGGAAATATCAAACAAATACTGGTCAACCTGGTGTCACTGTAATGTTACCGAGCCGGGCATCGCATCAGTCTTATGTGGACTGCCATATCTCAGTCGATGTCTTATTTTTGGCCAGTCATGTTGCCTTTATTTCGCTCTTCAGGACGATAACTGGCTATTTCCTGTTCCATGAGTGCAGGAACATGGGCGATAACCCGCTGACAAAATGGTTGCTGCCAGAACATTCGAAGAGATAGAATTGCTATATAGCGTGTATCTCGCTTGTGACATTCCGTTCGTTTATATCGGAATATTTCCATGGCTAGAGGCAATGAACGTCTTCACACAAATATGGTGTGATTGGTCCGATAAACTGGACTACGTAGCATCTGTGTTTAACATAGAGCCCGATCATTCTTTCTTAATTTTTGCAATGATGGAAAGTTTCTCTTAACTTTAAATCCAAAAAAGATAAAAACAAAATGTGACATGTTTGAGATTTCTCGACAACATTTATTCAGGTTATAGCTAGCGATGGCTGCACATTTAATCATTATTTGATTGATGTATTTATTTGATTTGATTGGTGTTTTACGTCGTACTGAAGCATATTACGAAAATATACCTCGGAGGTCAGAAACCAGAGAGAGCCGGGGGGAAACCCACGACCAACCAGGTTGCTGGCAGACTTGGAGATACATGTACGACGGGGGAGGAAACCAGCTGGAGGGAACTTGAACTGACCATGATGGCACCGGTGAGAAGCTCGTGGTTCCTTGTTCTTTATTAATAAGTGGTCGAAGACGTCCATTTGTGAACGCGGCCTAACGTCCGTTGAAGACTACTTGTCTTCCACCAGTTTATATGATGTACATTTCTTCTAATTCACGTGGGAAAGTTCATCATTACCTTGCCAAAGGTCGGTTGTTTACCCACGGTACCGAGACAATGTGTCCTTGCTGTCGATACCGAGCTTATGCAACTTAACATTATGAACTATAAAAAGTGTTAAAACTTCATTTTCTTTGCAAGGATATGGACTTCCAACATTTCCATATGGAGAGTTTGTATTGTTACGTGTCACTGACCACAAGCAATTTTGGTAGCTAGTATGACTGATTTTAAAGATAGCTGAATGTACGCGACTGGCAAAAACAAATACATTATAATATAAAATAACATTTTGATATCGTGGTATATAGTGGAAACGGTTGGAAACATTGCCCTCGAAATGTTGTAAGGCACTTTAAAACGTGAAACGCTTGTGACTTGTTTCTTAATACATGAGGTGATTCACCATATGATATATAAAAAAAAAACTTCTCAGATTTCTTCTTGGGTGAGGGGGAGGGGGAGGGGGAGGAAATGGCCTTAACTACCGACCTTCTGAGACCCCAGCGGTCAGTCCGGAAATTAAGTTGTCTGCTGTTGTGACGTCAACGGTGATAGCTGTCAAAACAACTTTGTTTGGGGAAGGGGAGGGGGGGGGGGGGGAGAGAGAGCTTGAATTGGTGGCGCAAAAATTGTCCCCTGTTCATCGATGACGTCATTCTGACCGTTGAAGGAAAAAATGTATAAAATACAGAAGTTATTAAAACATATAAAATATTCCTCAAAAGTAAAACTTTCTGTCTCATTTCTGGCATGTCTTTCTTCATTTTCCGTATGCCACACTCGTCGTTTTATAGTGTCGTCTCGTGTAATCCTTTAAGCCCTAATTGATGATCTACGTCCTGCACTATAAACTATACAGTACTGACGCCTTATCAGTTGACCTTGTGTGTACCTCAGACAATCAATCTAATCGATATCAGTCCAATCGGTCAGCAACCAGGACTAAGTAATCCTACACACATATCTCAATTGCACACATGTCACTCCAGGTATTTATCAGCCGGCTTTGTAGTCACATGATTGCAAGCAAAAGATCTGATTGGGCAGATCAAACTGGGTGTATAAGCTGATCTCACGAGGGAGGATAGCATTCATATTATCAGGATTTATTAAGACAGGCAAGGGTTGTATTTTAGGAGAATAGACTCTGGCGTGATTAGACGCCATTTTGTTCGAATGTTTGGAAAATTAAGGCTATAGAGCTATCTTCGAATGTTGCAACCAGCATTTACCTCCCTTGGACTTATATAGTCAAAAGGGCTTCTGTCTTTTGGAGAGACGCTCTTTTAATGACCGAGCGGTGGAGATTTTGATTTTGGGAATACGCAGCAACTCGATTTTTCTTTTTTTCATCATCAGTGGTCTAACGTTCACAACGCTGTACTCTCATCAAACGTCATCATGGAGGAAATGCTGAAGAAAATGGAGGGTAAATGGAAGCTTGATCGAAGCGAGAACTTCGAGGGTTTCATGAAGGAAATGGGTGAGGTGTTACCTTTTTTTTCTCTTTTCTTGGGTTTGGAATTGACAATGAGGCGTTAAGCCATAAATTCATTCATACTTGGTGAAATGCTGAAGTATGCTTTATAAAAGGGTGATGCAGAATGTAGCATGCCGATAAATAATAAATATGCACAGTTGTTTAATGAGCTCTGTTACGTTTACGTAATTTACAGCATCACCATACAAAGCGAAGTGTCTCTCCCAGACAATTCTCATATTTAAGATTTCCGTAAATCGAGTCTAGGCAATTGGCCCTCCCTGAAGTACACCTTGTGAAAACAGGATTCGGACTGGTGAAATCAATTATATCCAGTATCTCTTTTTATCTACTTGTAGCCTGTCTATTTAGCACCATAGAAAAAGTGCATATGCTGTGTTTAAATGGGTACTTTTTACATATTAAATTGCGCGAAAGCATTCGAAGACTGAACATACCATCGTTACACTTGCTGGACGGGGATTTTAGCACAGAATATATGCAGATTCGTATAGCGTTACATGTAGTACCGGTAACCAGTGTTGCTCAGGCTGTTATTTATGTAGCTATGCAGATATAACAACCCCGTGGTCGTGGAACATAGTTTATACAAAAAGTGGGTCGGTAAGAAAGTTTACGGTCTGTGTAATGAAGTTCAGTAAATGGAACACAGTGGCAAGGTACGGGGGACAGTGTGCCTCCATGTACCCAGTGCTGCAGGTATTTATGAGGACATGTACACTGAGGGTACAAGACACTAGGTTTTGTCGGACTTAACCCGTAGGAATTGCCCTGTTCTGAAAAGGCTAACCATTAAAGTGAAATTATGGCAAAGTTTGGCAAAATTATGCCGTAGTTTCAAGAACGCGACCAAAATTTGGTGAACAACTTTTATTAGAGAAAGTTGACAGATCTGCTATAGAAAAACTAGATAATGTACGCACATACGTCATAATTTGAACACATACAGATTGAATTCAGACATGGTCAGTATCCCTGCATACAGAGATACGTTCTACAAATAAAGAATTCTAATCACTGGCGCTATAGAAATATGGTTCTTTCTGAGCATACATTAACGGCTGAATTTCCAGAATTAACTAGTTCACTGACAATGTCAGCATTACATGGACTGTGGCATTGCCGACAATAATCGGTTCACTGCAAACACGAAGAGCGGCTCTGACGACAAGAGGCTCACGCAAACGCCAACAGAGGCAATGTTAAGACTGCAATGAACTGTGACTGGTGCCTCCGTGGCTCAGTTGCTTAGCGCGCTAGCGCAGCGTTACGACCCAGGAGTCTCTCATCAATGCGGCCATGCTGGCTTCCTCTCCGGTCGTACGAGGAAAGGTCTGCTGCAGCCTGCGGATGGTCGTGTGTTTTCCCCGGGCTGTGCCCGGTTTCCTCTCCCCCATAATGCTGGCCGTCGTCGTATATGAGAAATATTTTTGAGTAAGGCGTAAAACACCTATCAAATAAATAAAATCAAATAAATGAACTGTGACATTGACAATATTGATTGTTTTAATGCAAACACGAACGAGGGGATTGACCCCCATTTAGTACGGTTCATGCAATATATGAACTGTTGCACTGCCGACATGAATTGGCTCGATGCAAGCACGGATATTTCAAGTGAAAAGACAGAAGCAGGCCTGCATTAAGCTCCACAGTGAATTGCTAAAAAGTTTTTAAAAAAGGAAATAAGAAAAGACCTGCATAAAAGATAAGCATTTTGTAGGGTTGTATGTAGGCCTCAGCACAGTAAAAGTAATGCAATGATCATGTACAGGTAACTATTTATTTATATTGCAAGACCTAAAATTTTGCCCACGACTTCGTTGAACATTTTGCCTGAGAGTTTCTAAGAGCTCTATTGATCTTAGAAAGATGTTTTCAAGTTTCTTGGGTGGGTAGGGTTTCACATTACCGGAAAATATAGGTCTCAACACCAGTAATATTTGTTATATTTGATGTCTGTTTGTTTCCAAAATAAGATCTGTCCGTCGAAATTTTGGGTCATTCACCATAGTATAAAACATGAAGTACACGTTGCAGAGCAAAGAAGGTCGTCCACTGAAACTCCTGTATGTATCGTTAAAGGATACATGAAGTGTTGCGCATAATACAAATCGAGTTTATGATGTGGCCTATAAAACTACAAACAAGCTTCTCAATTTCCTTTTTGGGGCGTTAAATGGCTTTAAACTACAGTTTTCCTAAAGTTCCAGCGGCCATCCCGGAAATTTAAAGGGCACGTGAACCCTTAGTGTGCCGATTAATATGTGCAATAACATATAACAAGGCAAACAAATATTTCAACTTTCACTTTGAGGGGAGGAGGGGTAAAAATTTCATCAAAGTAGAGTTTTCGGAAATAAAGTAGCTTGCAGCGGTGACGTTAACGATGATCCCTGTTTGAAAAGAACTCTGAACTCGAAAGGATAATGAAAATTTGCTCTCATTCTTTCACATATCTTCTTAATTTTCCTGAAAACCACGTTCTTTGTTTTATAGAATAGATTCATTTAAACTTTAATGACTATGGTGCATTGTAATCGTTGACAGGAATGAACGTGCTGGTGCGCAAAATGGCGGGTTCGAGCAAACCGGAACAAGACATAAAACTCGATGGAGACTATCTGTGTGTGACCACAATCACGGGGTTCTGGAACAGTGAACAAAAGATCAAGTTGAACAGTGATTATGAGCATGTGCAGGACAAAGTACACATGAAGGTATATCTGTGCTCAGCTCAGCCTCACGAGTTTAGTATCGAGGACCCGATAACTCTGCCCGATCCGACGTGTACATTGTCTAAACATGACTGGTAGTTTGCCAGCTTTCTAGATTGCATCCGAGTGTTTTAAACCATGCGGCTTTGTTAAAAAGAGAGATTTTCAGAATTTAATATCGGTTTCATTTTTATAGTATAAGAAATTTTGTAATGTTACAAATTCAAAAATATTTGAAAATGAAAGTGCGACGATGTGGCGAGTCGTCAGTTGATCTGTCATATTATCACAATCTTTTGACGTTAGAGAGAAACCCCAGTGTTACATCTTTTGTACGGTATATAACTGCTGTCCTTGAGGACAAACCGACCTAGTGTAAACCCCATTTTTTGTGCACTCTCACATTTGTCACTGGAAAGGCTTTTACATTTATATTATATTTCACTTCCCTGGTGTTTGCAGTGCAGCTGTAAATGGGAGGACGGAAAGCTTGTGGTGAACCAGGCACCGACTGACCCCGCTGCTAAAATCAAACCTCAGACTATCTACAGGGAGGTCACAGATGACGACGAGATGCTAACGGTCAGTGGCGTACACACAAGGGAACACAGGGGAACAAAGTACACAAAGGAGAGCAATGTGCACATATGATAATAATGTACACACAGTGGAACAATGTACATCTACATTTAGCACAAGGGGTCTACACGTTTTACGGGAGAACAGTGTACACATAGCACAGATGAAGAATGTCCACTTAGTACTGGGGAACAATGTACACGTAGTACAGGGGGAAAATGTGCACGTAGTACAGGGGAACAATGTACACGTAGTACAGGGGAACAGTGTACATATACTTGTGTTACACAGGAGCGATACACACATGATAGGGGAAAACAATGTGCACGTAGCACGGGACAATAATGTACACATAATACGGAGGAACAATAACCACATATTAAGGGGGAAGAAAGCTGACTTAATACTGGGGAAGAATCTTCACGTCTAGAGGTGACCAATGTACACATGTACAAGGGCATAATGTACACACTGCATTATGTCTTATTAAGGTACAGTTAATTAGACATAATGTAGGGAAACAATGTACACACAGGGGAACAAAGTACACATAGATAGCAATGTACAAATAGGGAACACTGTGCACACAGGAGAACAATGTACACAAAGTGAAACAATGTACACAGAGGGGAACTCTGTCCATAGTGTACGCTTATATAATCTGTCCATAGTACACCCTTATATACTCTGTCCGTAGTGTACCCTTATACACTCTGTCCATAGTGTACCTTTATATACTCTGTCCATGGTGTACCCTTATATACTCTGTCCATAGTGCACCCTTATATACTCTGTCCATAGTGTACACTTATATAATCTGTCCATACTGTACCCTTATATACTCTGTTCATAATGTACTCTTATATACTCTGTCCATAGTGTACCTTTATATACTCTGTGTACAAACACCAATACATGCAATGTACAAATAGGGAACACTGTGCACACAGGAGAACAATGTACACAAAGTGAAACAATGTACACAGAGGGGAACTCTGTCCATAGTGTACGCTTATATAATCTGTCCATAGTACACCCTTATATACTCTGTCCGTAGTGTACCCTTATACACTCTGTCCATAGTGTACCTTTATATACTCTGTGTACAAGCACCAATACATATATATATATATATATATATATATATATATATATATATATATATATATAACTAAAGCCGTGTTTAGAGTTAAGAGAGCCGTCTGAATGAAACTGTATTCTGGTTGTAATTGATCATGTTTTTCTCTCATTTCAGACAATACATATCGGAGACGTTGTCTGCAAGCGATGGTTCAAACGACTTACATAACACGGTGGTCTTCAGATATTAACAAAAAGACATAAAAATCCAGATGTTATTTTTCTTGCTGCGCACATGATGGCTGACTGGCTGATACATTGTTTTTGGGGACGTTTTTCTTTGCACAGAATTTCAACGTTTGAAAATAGACTACAGTCCATTTGTTCTTGACAAGGAATTACCATTATATTATGCTATATATAAGTATGCCCAGAGTGTTACCTCTCACACGCACCTCTCTCTGTAAATATATGTTTACATGAAAAACTGATGGACAGGCTTCTGTGATGGTACATTTACATGTAGCTAGGAAAAGGGGGCGCCAGCTGACCCAGGAAGTAAATGGCTTCTACCGGAAGCCGACCACTGGATCACGTGTTTGAATCTTGATTTGCGTCCGAAGATTTGTCACTGTCGGTTACCTGGAGACACGCAATGGATTGAAACGAGTTTGACTGGTGTCAATGATCCTTTTCTTTGACAAGTTATACTAATGAATACATTGTGGCTCACGGATCGATTCTGATTCTACGTTGTCCCTAAGTTGATATGCCAACAAGTGTTATATATCTCTGGTTTACCTAAAGTTTACCTAACTTTAACATTAGCTTAATGTTAAATCTGGTTTTAAGCCTTGAACCAGTTATATTATATTAGTATACTATCTATGAAATCAAAGAAACAGTCCTTAAATCTGCAAACACCTTATGAACTAGAACCAACTTTTCGTTCCAAAACTGTTTATGCGCAAGTTCTGAGGTATTCCTGAATAAAAATCACAGGAATACAGGAATAAGCTTGAAAGTTGATGAAACAGACAGAGCGGTGGTGAGGGTATTTACTCCAGCCTAACTCTGTCCTGACAATCACACTTCTAAATGAGACTATCATCGACAAAGTAGCTAAAATTTCTTTGAAAATACCAATCAAATATTATATACTTAACATGCAAAATAAAGACAAGCATATGTTTACCGTACTTTAATCATTTAGAATTCGTCAGAGCAAAATCGCTTTTATCTGAGGTACAACTGGGAACATATATAAGCCGATATGCCTGATGAGCAAGGCAATATGGAGTTTGCCATGTGGGGAGACCTATACATATGTTTTCTCTGGCGTGAGACTACATACCTAATAAGACTACCCTACAAAAATGTCGTTACTTTACGGATAGCAGCCGCAAAGTAGATTATTTAGTTCATTTATTTATTTGGCTTGGAGTTTTACGCCATATACTAAAGAATATTTAACTTATACGACGACGGTCAGCTCGATGAGTGTCGGGGGAAACCGGACAGAGCCCAGGGTAAAAGCACGATCTCCAGCATGTTGCTTGCAGACCTTGCCATGTTCGAGCGGAAAAGAGCCAACATGAGCTGGACTTGAACTCACATCGACCGGCTTGGTGAAAGAGGTTGCTCTGCTAGCACGCTAACCACCAGGTCACTTTGGCTCCCGTAGACTAGATTAACTACATTAAAAAAAAGAACAGCGAAGCAGGCCACAGCTGTTCACCTGATCTGCACTCTTGCTTATATTTGTCGACGTGTGAACATTTTGAACACAAAAACTTGATATTATAGCTCTTGTGACGGGAATGAACTGGTCTGCAAGGCGCTCCCCCTGGCACCAAGCCTCACGTATCAGTGGCATGGGAATTAAAAAATAAAATAAATCAAAAGTCGAAACCAATTTAATGGGGAATGAGGTTAAACGTCGTACTCAACAATTCGTCGTATGACGACGAGGAGTCGTTGGTGTGTTGTACATGTCCTGTGTTTTCTTGTGGCATGACACTCCACCCAGTCACATTATACTGACATCAGGCCAACCAGTCCTGTCTCTTATCTCTACCTCTCAGTGGTGAGCGCTAAGCAAGGCAGCAACAAGTACCATTTTTAAAGTCTTTGGTACGACCCCACCCGGGGTTTGGTCCCGGCTCTCCCGACTTCGAGGCGGACGCTCTAACCATTAGGCCACCTAAGCGGTCAACCAACAAAATAAAGGCCCATGCGCACACATGTAGACTGTTAAGCACATAAAACTGCAATGGATTTATGTGAAGAATAAAAACTCCGTATAACGATTTCAGAGTATCTCAAGTCATTTAGCATCCCAAAGCTTCCGGGGCCTAGGTGGCCCCTGAACCCTCGCATTTTGTGGTGGAATGGTCGATCGATGGTCGTACCACTTTCAAATTGCTTCCGATGCGCCTGTATGTAATAGATATATGTACAGCCTACAACAGGCCTATGATCTAGTTCAATGAATGACTGTGTCAGTGTTAGCCCCTGTCCTAACCTACATGTTAATCATATCACCGTAGTCTGCAGGGCTTAACCTTCAGCTAGGACCAGGGCGCGTATGCACACTACACGCACAAGACTGGCCATGTACATGTCCTGAACTGGGACAGCCCAGGAGTAGGCTGCTGAGGGAAGCAAGTTACTAAGTTGATCACACAAGTTCATGCGTAGGTATACATGCATGTAGCCTACGTCTGTACATGACATATCTTCATTGGCGTCGCGTCGCGTATGTTGTCTTCTCTTACAGGCGACAGGTTTAAAACAAGCCTGGTGATTTCAACTAATCTGCTGGCTTGACACTGCAGTGAACGTGCGGTGTAGTGGACACCTGTATGTTGTTAAGTAGTGCAGGTTTACAGCTGTCAAATCGACATCGAGGCGGAACGTAACACCCTCCAGGACAACAACAACGACCGCAGGTTCTAATATGGAGGAACAGTTAAAGCCGTTTCTAGGACGATGGAATCTCGTCAGGAGCGAAAACTTCGAGGAGTTCTTAAAAGAAATGGGTGAGTTGTACACGGAGACACGTAGCATGCCGAAATGTGCACCGATACTTGATCGCAGCTTTCTTCGTGGTGTTACGTAGGCCACATAGCTTACCTGTGGGATATGTATGCGTGTGCGTGCAGATCTCGTAAGTTGATATCTCTGCTTACTGATAATGACTAGGGCCGGTATATTACGACCTAACGACTCTTCCTCTGCCCATATGTCTCAGTTTGCATTAGTATAACTGAAGTCATATCATTTATCTGATTGTCTGAGACATTTTTGTATAGGCCCTTATACCTGGAATGATGGAATGATGGCGTAAGTGCAATGTATCTGGAATCATGGAATAAGGGAATAATGGTTTAAGTGCAATGTATTTGGAATCATGGAATAATGGCTTAAGTGTAATGTACCTGGAATCATGGAATCATGGCTTAAGTGCAATGTATCTGGAATCATGGAATAATGATTTAAGTGCAATGTATCTGGAATCATAGAATCATGGAATAATGGCTTAAATGCAATGTATCTGGAATCATGGAATAATGCCTTAAGTGTAATGTATCTGGAGTCATGGTATAATGGCTTAAGTGTATTGTATCTAGAATCATGGAATCACAGAATCATGGAATAATGGCTTAAGTGCAATGTATCTAGAATCATGGAATCATGGCTTAAGTGTAATGTATCTGGAATCACAGAATCATGGAATAATGGCTTAAGTGTAATGTATTAGGAATCACAGAATTATGGAATAATGGCTTAAGTGTAATATATCTGGAATCACAGAATCATGGAATAATGGCTTAAGTGCAATGTATCTGGAATCACAGACCCATGGAATCAGGGCTGACGTGTAATGTATCTGGAGTCATGGAATAATGGCTTAAGTGCAATGTATCTGGAATCATGGAATAATGGCTTAAGTGCAATGTACCTGGAATCATGGAATAATGGCTTAAGTGTAATGTATCAGGAATCACAGAATCATGGAATAATGGCTTAAGTGTAATATATCTGGAATCACAGAATCATGGAATAATGGCTTAAGTGCAATGTATCTGGAATCACAGACCCATGGAATCATGGCTGACGTGTAATGTATCTGGGATCATGGAATAATGGCTTAAGTGCAATGTATCTGGAATCATGGAATAATGGCTTAAGTGCAATGTACCTGGAATCACGGAATAATGGCTTAAGTGTAATGTATCTGGAATGATGGAATAATGGCTTAAGTGCAATGTATCTGGAATCACATAACCATGGAATCAGGGCTGACGTGTAATGTATCTGGAATCATGGAATAATGGCTTAAGTGCAATGTATCTGGAATCATGGAATAATGGCTTAAGTGTAATGTATCTGGAATCATGGAATAATGGCTTAAGTGCAATGTATCTGGAATCACAGAACCATGGAATCAGGGCTGACGTGTAATGTATCTGGAATGATGGAATGATGGCTTAAGTACAATGTATCTGGAATCATGGAATCATGGCTTAAGTGCAATGTATCTGGAATCATGGAATAATGGCTTATGTGCAATGTATCTGGAATCATGGAATAATGGTTTACGCATGATGTATGTGGAATTATAAAATGATGGAATGATGGCTTACGCTTGATGTATCTGGAATTATGAAATGGGATGATGGCTTGCATTTGATGTATCTGGAGTGTTGGAATGATGGCTTACGTGTACCTCGATTTCTATCCACGGCTATGAAGACAACTCGATTATTACCTATCGGCTATGTTTATTACACGGAAATATGATATATGGCAATCAATCGCGTTTACTAAAGTGAATGTTTCGACCATATTCATTCCATATACATACACAGGGGACAAAACTCCCTAAGAATAATTCACAACACTTAGTAGCGGAGCAGTCAGGACCCTGCGGATGGTCGTTTGTATCCCCCGGACTTTGCCAGGTTTCCTCGAACCATAATGCTGGCCGCCGTCGATCAGCGAAATATTCTTGAGTACGCCGTAAAACTGTTAGTTAAAAGCAAAGAAAACACTAAAATAAAGTATTTATCACAAGAAAGACCATTAAACACTGTCCAGGAAAATAGTTTGGTTTATCCTTGTTAGAATTTTTCTACCCGACTAAAATGCATTAAAACATAGGATTCTGTGGAGGTCTGTTGGCATCCAGAGGGTATCAGTAACGTCACAACAATACTTAAGGCTTAAAATGGTTCCACGGATCCTGTTAACCTTTATCTCTCAGAACTTGTACAATGTTAACAATGTCTCAACCGTTTGGTAATGTAATGAAGACCTTATTTACCGGCTAAACTGGCTGGCTAAGTGGACTGTCCCAAAGAGTTATGCCTGGTCCATTTACATGATTATATTACGACTTGCTCACTGCCACACATGTTCTTTTCGCGATGACCTTTATGAGCAACCAGGTAGATGGTCAGTGTGACGACACAGCCATGTGGTTCTATAGAGCCTCGGCTTTGTAAGTAAGCGAAGACGTGGGATCAAAACCGGGTCGAATCATACTTTACAAACGGCACTTGTTGCTGCCTCGCTTGGCACTCAACAGTAAGGAATTAGAGCAAAGACACAAGACTGTTTTGCTGGTGTCGGTATAATGTGACTGGGTGGGGTGTCATGTCTGGTGTCTTCGGCATGATAGATGAACTTCAGTGGCGGCAGCGAATTCGCACTGGTACAAGAAGACACAATATATGTACACACACCTAATGCCTCCTCGTCGCCATATGCCTGAAAAATTGTTAAACACCAAGCATGTACATACATTCAATCCCAGGTCTGGTCAACTCTGAGAGTGAGCATGAATTAAAATTAACTATGGTGATATACTTTCTCGGCAGAAGCCAAGCATCGAAACATTGTGAGCGTCTGGTATCATCAACATGGTGTTCCATTGAAGTCGGCTTGAAATCCACGTATGTTTTGGTGTGAAAATTATGTTAGGATTTTTTAATTTTTTGTTTGCAGGGTTCAATCCATTTTTCCGTAAAATGGCCGCGCTCAGCTCACCAGCGAATGAAATCAAGCTGGAAGGATCAACTTTAATTTTGTCCATACTCACAAAGTTCTACACAAACGTCCAGAAAATAAGGCTAAACGAAGAATATGAAGACGTTAGCGAGAAAATCAAATATAAGGCAAGTTGTATCCAGATCGTTCGTCTTTAATGTTGGTCTTTGTTTTAATGCAAATGTCTTGTCGATAAAGAAACAAAATATTCAGCAGCATTGTTAATTGTCAAAAGTTAAATTTGGTTTCATTATTTGTGTGTAATTTTACGTCAATAAAGCAATTGCAAACATATATATTCAAACTCAATTTATATGTTTGTCACAGCACTGTTGTACACTTTTAAAAATACTTTGTATATCATTTTGTTTTCTTACGTATCTTGCTTGGAATGTGTTTCAGGATGTTTTTTTTCTTTTTATACATACATCCTTTTCTCCTGACGGTTTAAACCTATAGTAACTGTTACGACCTAAACTGTCTGTATTATAAAGAGATGGCTTGTTCGAAATACACGACAGTTTAGCCGCACAAAAAGGTAACCAAAACCAGCAGATTTTATTTTACAACAATTTATTAGCTTAACAAGAACAGATAATAAGACTTATACAAATACTAAAGTACTTAAGTTTAACAAGAAAGGAGAGCAGTATCTATACAAATACTAAAGTACTTACGGTGTCAAGTCCAAACGGACGCATATATTTCACAATATATACCACACAGGCATAAATGCTCAGAGGCAAATTCACAAGAGGGAAAATCCACAGTATAACTGAGTGTATGACGAAATATACACAAAATTCCACAGACAGGGTCCGTGTACTAATGAGCACTGTGTATACAAGAGCACAAATTAAACATACAAGTTCAGACTGAACAAGTGCTCGGTGGGGATAGGATATAACAAAGCCAGAGGCTATAAAGACACCAAAATTCAGCACAAAAGGCCTACTAAAGTAATACACAGCGAAAGCATCCAAACTCTCAATAATTCTTCTTTCTCCTCGTTCTCTCCGTCTCTCCGTTCTCTGCTCTCTCCGTTTGACCTGCTTTTATAGGTCTTATATAGCCTCGTGGAATTGTCTAGAATAAGAAAATTCCTGAACACTTGATGTAAACAAACAGGCACCGAACTGAGCGTATTCTGGAACACTCTAAGGCAGAGTCAGACAGCAGGCGCCGAACTCAGCGTATGTAAACAATGGCAAGCTAAATTTAGAAACTGACGGCAGTTGTGCACATAACATAACATCCAATGTTTTATTCATTTTTTTATATTTTTCAGTTCAGTACAAAATTTGAGAACGGCAGATTCACCATACATATGGTCCCTGTTGATCCGAATGGCAAAGGAAAGGTGCAGACGGTGCACAGAGAGTTGATAAACGACGAGCTCATCATGGTTTGTATTAATTGTGAAGCGCCCTAGGTCACATCGTATGTCACACCGTAAGTCACGTCGTACATCACCCTATACGTCACATCGTATGTCTACGTCACATCGTACGTCCACGCCATTTCGTAGGCCCCATCGTATGTCTACGTCACATCGTATGTCTACGTCACTTCGTATATCTACGTCACATCATACGTCTACGTCACATCGTACGCCTACCACTGATGTATAAGCCTGATCTGTTTTTCAAAACTCAGACCATTGTACAAAAAGCAAAGTTCAAAATGTATTTCACTGTGTGGAAAAAATTCTAAAACAAAGTATAAATCAATTTTCCTGGGCCGCATTTAATGATCCTTCATGTGGCATACAAAACTGTTCTTCCTACTGTTATATCTTGCTATTAAGTCATAAACATTTTATTTTCAATATTTTTTTCAGACAATCCACGTGAGTGACGTCACGTGCGTCAGAGCGTATGTCCGCGAGAAAACATCGTGAACCACGTACCTTGCCTAACTCGAACATTTCCAGCCGGATATAGAGAATACACTTTCTCCGCGCCGTTATTTTTCTTAAAACACCAATCCTGTAAAAACAGCTCGATGTGTAATATTTACAACGATATGTCAATTGTGAATATAATTTATTAATTTATAACACCAACTGAGAAATGTCTCATGCCATTATGATTAAACCTTGAGCTTTTACCGTCAATGATAGCGGGATTTCAACCTCGTTGGGTATCGGCGTGAATCGGTTTTTAGCCACTTCAAAAACGGCTTAATATCCTTTCCAAACACAACTGGCAAATTATTTTTAGTGGTGGTGGCCCCTGGTCGCCTCACTATACCCGAAACGGAACGTGATTTTATGTGCAAGAATCTAGTTAAGTGTGATTGGGGGATTAGAGGACAAGTGCTGAACACTTTCTTTTTTTTTAAATCACGTTTCAGTCTTTCCAAATTTGATTGACACCAACCGCGCTGGTTACATCACAGTGATTTAGAGAATTGGTTCTGCATGTGTATGATTTATGCTCCTATACACAGAAATTTATTGCCAATGTTGTTGCAGATCACCAGTAAGTTTGGTTGGTGATATACACCACGCTCAACAGTATATTTAAGTCAATGGCTGTCAAAACAACTTCCTGGAGGGAGAACCTGAATTGGGGGCGCTAAGCTGGTGCCCCGTTGCCAGAATGTCCGTCGATGATGTCATTTCCGAATTTTTCCGACCATTGACTGGAAATATGCGAAAAATGGAGGGGCTATTAAAAAAATATAATAATGACATTTTTTCTCATTTTTTGGCATATCTTTCTTCATGTTCCTTGAACATGTTAAAGCCATACTCTTCGTTTTATAGTACCTTGTACCATGTAACCTTTCAGAAATCTATTCCACATCTATCAGCGAAGGTCGTTTGTCGTTATTACATATTATTGTTACTTATTATTGTTGCTTAGACTGTGCTATGTGGGTTTTCTTCACGATTTTGTGAAGCTGTTACAAGATTAGAATAAGATTTCGTCATGTTCAACGTAATTTTTTTTTCAATCCGATTAACTCACCAAATGCAAAACCTCATATTTACAGGGCATTAATTTTGAATCATTTTGTTTTTCTTGAAATAAAAGTCCATGTTTCTAAAGTTTGAAAGCCTTTTATGTGTGTTTTTCTTTGTAGTCTGTACATCTGACCAGTGATTATTTATCCGTGTTCGTATACTACACTTCAGCATTGTGGCATTAATTCAATAATGGAAATTAATATTTGGTGAAATTATTGAAACAAAATACAGTGCTGACAGTGACAGTTGATCTGTGAATAAGTTTTAGTTTGTGAAGTATGGTAAATTTACGTTTTTCTTTTAAATCCAAACTAAACCGAGGCCAGTCGTTGAGTTAAACGATTTTATCACGTGTCTAATCTGCTGCATGGTGAAAATAGCATCTCCAAGGCGAGGTCTCTTTGCGTTGTGTTAGTGTTATTTTAGGTTAAATGTGATGACAGCAATTCTAGGCCAGTGAAGTCTGATAAGTGGCTATTAACACCGTCGCATTTTGTTTACCTAATTCTGCATAAGCCATAAGGCTAGAGGGTGCGCAAATTGCTGTTATGTAGCATTTACATGAAAAGTTAGAGCACAACCCTGAGGTAAACCGACAGAGACCAGACTTCACCTGTTATGTGTGACCATTTGCCAACTATATATATATTTATATATATATATAAATCATGTCACCCAAGACACACTAAAACCCAAGTACCGTAACATTTAACAAGACGGACGGATATGCACCATGGCTGCGGACAAGTCCTTACGTGATGTAAGACTAAAGTAACTCAGGATTTTTCTACTAAACAGGGGTTACCCTGTGAAACTTATTGATGGAGGAATTGAAAAGACGCGCTATTTACCTGCACCTTTTACGAACATCCTTAGCTCGTGCACCTGATTCTCATCCTATAAACTTTATATCTACATTTAATCCCAACAACTGCCATTCAAACCAACCAAATTCTCTTACAGCCCAACGAACGACTTTGTACTGGATTTGCAAAATTTATAAAAGCAAACAGACAAGCTAAGAACTTGAAACAACTATTAACCAAAACCAAATTCAGTTCGAACTCTACAGAGACTTCTTCTGTCAGGAAATGCCATGGTGAACGATGTAAATGTTGTAATCATGTAATAGTTGGGTCAAAATTTCAGTTCAGAAATGCTACAAAGACCTTTGTCATAAATGTGGGTATGAATTGTAACTCCAAGGACTGATTTCCGCCCTAGTCTGTAATGGATGTCAAAAGTCTTATATGCGAGAAACTGGAGATACTCTGCGCAACAGAACCAGTGTCCATTGGCAGCAAATCACTACTGACTGTTTGCGACATCTTTAAGTCAGTAAACACATTTGGGCATTTACCTAAAATATTATCATTAAATTCACAATATTACCCTTTTTTAAAATTATTTTCGGAGGATAATACAAAAGGTGTTCATATGGAACAGCACTTCATTCGGAAATTCAAGCCCGAGCTTAACACCTCGGTTTCATCGTGATGGTATTGCTATTGTTTGTTTTGTTTAATTAAGCTCAATTTGTATACAGACCTAAATCCCTGTCAGCGTATTTCTATGTTTGCATGTACCAGGCAACAACTATGAATTGCTAAATTACATAACTGTATTCATAACTGTGTATCATTTTAAAAAGCCTCAAAAGAGGCGAAACGCATAAGAGACTCGAAATCTTGGTTCTCAGTCGTCGTGCCCAGGAAAAAAAAGATTCGTCATGTGTACGTTGTCACAGTGATAGTGATGGTTATTCCTCATACCTGACCAGTCCTACAATATCGACATATTTACATGCAACTCCTTGATTTATTTGATTTATTTATTTGATTGGTGTCTTACGCCGTATTCAAGAATGTTTCACTTATACGACGGCGGCCAGCATTATGGCGGGAGGAAACCGGGCAGAGCCCGGGGCAAACCCACGACCATCAGTAAGTTGCTGCAAGACCTTCCCACATACGGCCTCTTATTTTAAAGTCAATTAATTTGTTAATTAGTCAAGTATAATACTTGTTCTTTTTTAAGGTGTCATTCAACCCACTATACCCATTTGGAAATAAATACAGTTGTTTATTGGTATCTAAGGACCCACTAATTTCGAACTTTATCTGGAGTCTTTTTTTTTCAGTTCAGCATTCTTTAGAAAAATGCTTTTGTGTATCGGTAACTATAAAGATGTTTATGATACAAAAGAGGTATTATAATTTGTCTTTAATGATCGCGTGAGCTTTATAAACCTGATTATCTTATCAGTGGAGCAGTGGCCAATAATGCAGGTAATTGAGGTAAATTAGTATATTGTGGATCGCTTCGTTATAATACCAAAAGATCGCTTTGTTCCTGATAGTCAAATTTCTTATAACCATTAAGCACAGGTCTACAAATTTACCAGAACTAATTACAGGTGTCACAGCAGTTTATGAGTGATACTTTAAATGGCAGGAAGATAATCCAGGCATGGTCCGCCCTTAGGGTCGTATTACCTCCCCATGGGTGCCCCGATTGTGCCCTTTGCGAATACAATCCACGGTAACTTAGTAACGATCGTTAAGGTAACGTTTGTTTCAGGTGTATTTGTGTCTATATGAAACTAAAGTCCCTCCTTAACAGCTCACACACCCGGGCTCATCTCTCACAGGACACATCGTCGTCTCGAGTTAGCTTAGTCGAAATCTTCTGAAGAGCAGTCATGGTGAGTACCGTACCACACTACGGGGCATACTTAATCACTGTAACTTTAAGACAGTGTAAGTCTTTCTGTCAGTAACAAATTACTGAAACGAACAGTCAGATATCTAACCATATTTAATTTATAGAGAAGGCATTGTTGCGATAATTTGCGGTGTGTTGTTATCTGTAGTGGTTCATATTTGCATCTTAGCGCTGGCTCTAAGGAGTGGCGGAAGCAGTTCCAATATGGTGTTGATGGTGGGTGTGAGAGGTGGGTGGGTGGGGGGGGGGAAGGTGATGTGGTTGGTAGGACTACGTCTCCAATTAATGGATGATCCAGGGGTTTGGCCAACAAAATTGTCAGCCTTTGAAAGAAAAGATGAACACTCAACCCCCAACTCCCTCTCCCAGTCCCGTGGCCCCTGTAATGCGCACATATCCACAGCTTTGTACAAAAATATAGCTTTCATCCAAAGATTTCCGATGCATACAACTTTAAGTGCGTGTTCGTAAGGTATTGCTTTGCCTCCGTATCACTGAAACAAAATTTAGCAATTTCTGAACCAAGAAACTGGATTGCCCATGCCCAAGCTTAAGAGCACGAGAATTATTTTCAATTACAATCAAAAATGTTTTTTATGCATCTGGTTTTTCTCTGTTTTAATATAGCGCGAGTGTATCAGCATCCATGTTGGCCAAGCCGGAGTCCAGATCGGCAATGCATGCTGGGAACTGTACTGTCTGGAACACGGAATCCAGCCCGACGGTCAGATGCCCTCAGACAAAACCATCGGTGGTGGGGACGACTCCTTTAACACCTTCTTCAGTGAGACTGGGGCAGGGAAGCACGTTCCCCGTGCTGTATTCGTAGATCTGGAACCGACCGTCATCGGTAAAAGCCTTACCTCTTATCACGAATCAAACTTGAAGAATGAGGTTGAGTGTTCTAATCCAGCATAAGGCTAGGTGGGCTGTTGGTTTACATAAACATGTTTATCAAGTACCCATAACGAACTGTGACGGGTTTTCGCTACACGTAAGCCTGTCAAGTGTGATATCTGTGAAGTACTCTAAAGTACCCGATTATACACTCACCCATGAATGCATGTATTTCAGTAATACGTGTTACTCAAAACTTGTATACAGACTTGCAGAAGACTTGCTGGTCTTCTGGGTTCGGTTGTTCAAAACTGGTGTAAGATTTAATAGCAGATTTAACTTTAAACCAAGTCAGCAAATTGTGTACTGGTATATCAAATATGAACTAAGGCTGCTCCTGTTATACTTTGTATTTGAAGAACAGTAATGGCTGCTGAGTTTGGTTATAATTTTAAATATGAAATATGAGTTATTAGCAGAATAGGCTAATACACTTTGGAACAATTGGGCCCAGAAGATCCTAAAATCTTACAAATAACTTCATGATGTGTTAATATCTTGTCCGTCCTTTTCAGACGAAGTCCGTACGGGTACCTATCGCCAGCTCTTCCATCCTGAGCAGTTAGTCACTGGTAAGGAAGACGCTGCTAACAACTACGCCCGCGGTCACTACACAATCGGCAAAGAGATCGTGGACCTTGTCCTGGACCGCATCCGCAAGCTGGCTGACCAGTGTACGGGTCTTCAGGGCTTCCTCATCTTCCATAGCTTTGGAGGAGGTACCGGTTCTGGATTCACCTCACTGCTTATGGAGCGACTCAGTGTTGATTATGGCAAGAAGTCCAAACTGGAGTTCGCCGTCTATCCAGCACCCCAGGTGTCCACAGCTGTGGTTGAGCCCTACAACTCCATCCTGACCACCCATACCACCCTGGAGCACTCCGACTGTGCCTTCATGGTCGACAACGAGGCCATCTACGACATTTGTCGCCGTAACCTTGACATCGAACGTCCGACCTACACCAACCTGAACCGCCTAATTGGTCAGATCGTCAGCTCAATCACGGCTTCTCTCCGATTTGATGGCGCCCTCAATGTGGACTTGACCGAGTTTCAGACCAACCTGGTACCCTACCCTCGCATCCACTTCCCTCTAGCTACCTATGCCCCAGTCATTTCCGCAGAGAAGGCTTACCACGAGCAGTTGTCTGTGGCTGAAATCACCAACTCCACATTCGAACCTGCCAACCAGATGGTGAAATGCGATCCACGTCACGGCAAATACATGGCCTGTTGTATGTTGTACAGAGGCGATGTCGTGCCAAAAGACGTCAACGCCGCCATTGCTACCATCAAGACCAAGAGAACTATCCAGTTCGTCGACTGGTGCCCCACAGGGTTCAAGGTCGGCATCAACTACCAGCCTCCAACCGTCGTCCCTGGTGGTGACTTGGCCAAGGTCCAGCGAGCTCTCTGCATGTTGAGCAACACGACGGCCATTGCTGAAGCCTGGGCCCGTCTTGACCATAAGTTTGACCTTATGTACGCCAAACGTGCCTTTGTCCACTGGTACGTGGGAGAAGGTATGGAGGAGGGCGAGTTCTCGGAGGCTCGGGAGGATTTGGCCGCTCTAGAGAAGGATTATGAGGAGGTTGGCGTCGACTCCGTGGAGGATGAAGGCGAAGGGGAAGCCGAGGAATACTAGATCAACTGAAATGAACAAAAGACCCGAACAAAAAGTTATACATTTGGGTTTAATGTCAACATCTAAATTCCATATCAATGAATTTCAGTTTTCTTTCAAAGATCACATTCTTCGAAATGCTGGAATGTGGCTCCAATGTGAGCCCAACATAGCCTCTTTTATTCCATGTATTCATTGGATATGAACGTGATTTTTTCTGCAGCTTTGTACAATTTAAGCCTAAGTTCCTTTGCTTTCGGTGTATCAGTATAGTTTTATCCACCACAACACTGTTTTGGAGACGCAACATTGAGAAAGCACCATTTAATAAAGAGATAAATGTTTTCCCTTCATCATTCGTTTGGGTCGTTCAGTTATTTAAATCTGATGGGGAACTATATCTGCCAACATCGAGAATATCAACACTACATAAAATATATTCTGTACAACGGTCTTGTGAGTACTCACACTTCGTCGTTGATTCATTTATTTATTTATTACTTAATACCGTATTCAAGAATATTTCACTGATAACACTGCTGTCAGTTTTACAGACAGCGAACTCTAGAGTACTCGAAGTAAACCACCGCCCTTACCAATACAATGACAAAGCTCCTGACTTAAAGTCGCAGACGAAGTAGTGGTTAGAGGTGAAATCAGCCCTGTTCCTTCAGTTGTCGTGAGGAACAACACTTCAAGTTTGACTTGAATAAAAACTGTCTTTTTCACCGATTTTTCATGCATTATGTCCGTCAAATGCGAGATGTACATGTACCGGTACGACCGGGGGAAATTTAGCGAACGGATCTCAAGCTCAGTAATGTGCCTGCATGATAAGATCAACGCATATGAGCTTAAGGCAATGAGAGTATACCGGTAAACATAGGTTTTATAAAGCAGAACAGTGAGAAGTGTTCAGGGGGCCTCCGTGGTTCAGTTGATCAGCGCGCTCGAGCGGCGTAATAACCCAGGAGCCTCTTACCATTCCGGTCTCTGTGAATTCAAATCCAGCTCACGTTGGCTTCCTCTCCGACCTTTCTTGGGAAGGTCTTCTAGCGACCTGCGGATGGTTGTGGTTTTCAACCGGGCTTTGCCCGGTTTCCTCCCAACATAATGCTGACCGCCTTTATATAAGTGAAATATTCTTGAGTACGGCGTAAAACTCCAATCAAATAAATCAAATAAAATCAAATAAAATGTTCAGACCGATATTCGTTTGAGAAGCGCAAACAAGGATTCTTAGTACAGTCTAAGATATCAGTAAGATGTATTAAGATGTAGAAGATATATCCTACTACACATATGTCTAAAATGGAATTTGATTTGGCTTCCGTGGTTAGAATATGAGCTCTCTTCTCTGATTCACTGGGAAGTGAAGACTGCTTCTGCCCTGCACATTACCAGCTTTATTTACTATTTACATATTGTTTTTTGACATATTCTTTTGGGATTTGATGTTTTAGATTGTTTTGAAAATGGGTCTTTGCAAATATTGACTTAGAACCTTCCATCATGGTCTACGAATAGTATTAGCATACGATTAAAAACATGGTATTTAGTGTGAAAAATTAGATTTCAAAGGTAAAAGCAGAAAAGAACCCGCTTCACATCCTCTGCCCTCTGTCATTCGAGATTAACAATACGGTCGATAATCTGCTCACCATTAAAATATGTAAAGGTATTTTTAATGTGTACTTATCGGTGACTTTTCCACACTGACCCTCACTTATTATTTTGGTATGTTCTGGATTTCTTTCACTTCATGCCATACTACTGATCCGGATTATTTTTATCTAGTACCGACGCCAAGATTCTTGCGTTCTTGGGAACATTTATTATAAAGACATATGGCGTACACGTATATTCGTCCTACCATGGAGCTACAAACATACATGACATACATATAAACCTCCAGGGGGCCTCCGTGACTGA
Organism: Liolophura sinensis; assembly: GCF_032854445.1. NCBI lineage: Eukaryota > Metazoa > Mollusca > Polyplacophora > Chitonida > Chitonidae > Liolophura > Liolophura sinensis. Next base: position 23,127,035 of record NC_088304.1, read on the forward strand.
GGGGGGGGGGGGGAGGGGGAGCACGCCAGCACGGCGCACTGACCCAGCAGCATCCCACCAAGGTGGTCGATGTTAGTTCAAGTTCAGCTCATACTGGTTTCCTCTCCGGCCGCTCGTGGGAAGGTCTGCCCACAGCATTCATATGGACGTGGGTTTCCCCTGGCCTCTGTCCCGTTTCCTTCCACCATAATGCTTACCGTCGTCGTACAAGTGAAATATTCTTGAGTATGGTGTTAAACACCAATGAATTAAATAGATAAACCTCCAGGATCCTACTTTCGCTTAGGCGTATTATGTTAGAGTTTTAAAATGTATACTCTAACACGACCTAACTGCATGACCTTTGGCTGAACCGCGAAGGACATGTGCACGACTGTGGCCTGATCAGGTGTGCCACCGTTTAGCACCTTCGATCAACACTCACGGCAGAACGTACTGCAGTGTATGAATGGGGTCCTTTTAAACATGTAAGGCTTTAGAAAGCCGGTATGAATGGCTCTGAGGGGAATCTCCTGTTCTATTGATCCAGCATACCTGAGTGTGTGAAGCGAAGCTCGTAATGTTGTGTAAGGTTTCGCTTTCACGGCTACAGGCTTTGAAATGCTTATGTATGGATAAAAAAAGAGGTGCGTCACATGCCTACACGGAATTCAGATTGACAGATACGATTTTGTACAGGTATAACAGGCGTTTCGGGTGAGCTAGAAGAAGAAACTGCATGAATTTTGATATATAGCATGAAAAGGCCTCTGAAAACCGTTTTTCTCTACTGTTGTTGTTGTTGTTGTTGTTAAGATACGCTATAAACGTGCACGTCTCATTCATGGCATCAAGTAACCATTCTTGCGTATTATCTTATATAATGCCAAGGTAGTCTCTATAGGCTAAGTGTACTTAGGCTTGCTCGTCGGGGCCGGGCAGTGGGGGAATTTTGAAATGTCCCAATAGTAACTCTAGTCCGGTGGCACAGGTCGAGGCACAAGCTCCAGGCTGACGAGTCGAAGTCAATTCACTATCTGGTTTGTTTGAGTACAAACAGAGGTCATCAGCGGCTGACTGTTTCTTCAGGGTCGAAGTTCAGTCCTGTCGACGATTGCTGAGACGTTCGCTCACTCCGACGATCACGATGGAAGGTGTGCAGAAGTTTTCGGGGAAATGGAAGCAGTACCAGGCTGAAAGCCTTGAAGACTTCATGAAAGAAATGGGTAAGTGAAATCTGAATTCGAGCTCCTGCTCTCGTATAAGAAAATTTATAAATTGTACTCAGTTATTGGACAGTTTAGCTTAATACATGACGGTACTTGACGATATAGCCCACTGTTCTAAGAAGAGGACTCTTGTTGGCTCAGCGACAAAGGGGCGCTTGACGCGAAACCAGGAGCTCTTGGTCACTGGTGTGACGTGTTCCAACCCATGGATACTGTACGAGGTTAGCTCGGGCGTGGTATGAGTTTTACTCCATTTTCATGACTAATGGAAACAAAAAAGACTTATATTTTTTCTTATATTAAAATATATTTTTCTCCATTAGTCTCCTGATAATGTCGTTCACATCCACCCAAACAGTTACTATCCTCTCCATAGCAGACAGGGGACCTATTTGTCACAGCTACTGCGGCAGCTACTACCCCCCCCCCCAACCCCCAGCCCCACACACTCACACCTCCCACTTACGCAATGATCGTTCTACAGAAGTATTCTTTAAGATACAAGAAGATAGAACACTGACAGTCAGGGAGGGATTTGCCATTTATAACACATGTCCAATATAAATTTATTTATTTATTTACACCTTACTTAAGAACATTTGATATATACAACGGCGGCCAGCATTATGGTGAGATGAAACCGTGCAGAGCCTGGGGGAAACACACGATCATCCGCAAGTTTCTGTCAGACCTTCCCACGTGCGACCGGAGAGAAAGCCTTCATGAGCTGGACTTGAACTCACAGCTACCCACTACATTTATAACGCACGTTTAAAGTGAAGAGTGTGTCGGATACGGGTAATATCTAGACGAAGCTCGCCAAATGTCGCATATTATCTCACTAATGTATCCTTGTAGAAATGAGAAACTTTCTATGTAAAATGTCTCCTCGTCGATGTGGACGTGGGTATATGTATATGTGAGGCATAAACTATCAGGTGCATCGAACATAACATTCATCAATCGAAACTGTGAGAGTTAATCTATTACGCTGCGTAGCTAGCAATTGTTAAGTCGGTCAAAGCTGTGTTTGCCAGGCCAAAGTACATGTACGCTGCAAACAAAACATCCGAAAGGTGAGGACTAAAAGAAAAACGCCCTAGTTTATGAGGGGGTTCAAGTTTAATCAGCTGTGAAGTTAAATGATGTACGTGTATGGGTGCACCTGCACGCGGGACTTTTCTGGGTCGAAATCAGGAAACAATATAGAGGATGCGTATGAAGACGATACTTGACATCAGCAAGGTTAAAAGGCTCTCGCAAGATGTATCCAAATCCAATATGTGCTGACCAAATGCATGTGATAAATGGACAAATGAGCTGACAAGTTCGATCCGTCCCTGAAATAGTCCCTTTCAGAACTGTCAATCAAGAACACGAAGTTGTCCAATCATAAGCAGTATTCGGATCAACCGAATGTCCAAACACACTGGTTACAAATGTTCAATCTTTCTGTGACGTCATGGCAGAATTTATCAGCTGCCCTACAAGTATTCAGAGATTTTTTTAAGCATAAAAGCTAATCCAGAAATCTCTTTAACTTGCGTACTCTCAGCTAAAAGTAAGTCGGTTTTTCTTGCAGGTAGTGAACTTCATGGTGCGGAAATTGGCCCGTACAGCCAACCCGGAGATGACGATAGAGATCGCTGACGGCGTGATGACGATTAGCACGACCGCCGGCTTCATGTCCCGAGTTAACAAGCTCAAACTAGACGCGGAGAGTCAGATGGAGGACGAAGGTGTCCTCATGAACGTAATGATAATACATTCAGCGATGATACACTCCTTGATAATATTCTTAGTGATAATACAATCCCGGATAATATACTTAGTGAAATATACGCCTTGATAACATACTAAGTGATAATACACTCCTGATAATATACTTAGTGATAATGCACGCCTTGATAATTTTAGTTGTAATACACTCCCTGATAATACACTCAATGATTTTTTATTTATTTATTTATTTATTTATTTATTTGTTTGTTTGTTTTACGCCGTACTCAAGAATATTTCACTTATACGACGACGGCCAGCATTGTCGTGGTAGGAAATCGGGCCGAGCCCGGGAGAAACCCCCGACGCACGGAAATCCACAGGTTGCTGAATTTTCCACATACGAGCATGAGCTTGAATTGGACTTGAATTCACAGCGACGGCATTGGTGAGAGGCTCCAGGGTCATTGCGTCGCGCTGGGGTGCTAAACTCCTCGGCCAGGCCCCCCTCCCCCTCTCAATGATAATACACTTACTGACAATGCATTCACTGATAATACCCTCACGGACAAGTCTGGCACTCAGATAATAATATACTTATTGTTAGTGCACTCACTGATATAGCAATCACAAGTATTACAATCACCAATAATACATTTGGCGATAATACAGACATTGGCAATACACTCAGTGATAATACACATTGACAATACACCTTCTGGCGATACACTCAATGATAATACACATTGACAATACACCTTCTGGTGATACACTCGCTTATAATACTCACTGACTCACTGATACATGTACTGGTGCAACACTCACTGACGACACACTCTCTGATAACACTTCGGTACACTTACTAATGACATTTTCCTTGGACAATATAACACCCCTATAAAAATATCTTTGTACGGGAAAACTCACTGACAATACGTGATTTCTTCTTACAAACCCTCATAATATACAAAGTCAAAATTCCCAAAAATTTTATTTTACTACAAAGCAATGAAAAGAATCCAACTCTCAAAATTCCAGGTTTTAACTCCTCATATATTCGTCTCATCACACGGAAAATTTACATTATCTCCGTCGTTTCCACACCTCAGGTAAGTAATAGACTAAAGATTTATGACATAAGATAGCTGTGGATTATATAATCCCATACTAATGTAAGAAACGTTTCTTTCTTTCCTGAGATCAGTACACGGCAAATATGGAGGATGGGAAGCTGATAACGACCCAGGAACCGGTGGATAAGAAGAGGAAGAAAGTGACCGTCTACAGAGAGATTACAGACAGCGGGGATCTTCTACAGGTGAGACTGTCTCAGCGTACCTTGGGGTGTGCTTTTGTTGAGAGGGGGAGGGGAGGATAATAAGACATAAGATAATAAGAGGTGAGAGTATATCTCAGTATGTCTGTATGTGTTGGGAGTACATTCCTACAGGCGAGGAAGTATCTTTTTAATATTTTCCTTGGAACTCCAGTATTTAGTTTGTCTTTTGCCAGTGCAACACTATCTCAGAGTCAGACCACAATGTAGCTCTAACTCGTTTCACGTTGAACTCCTCCACTAGTGTTCTGGCTAGTCTGGAGGATACAAGTGCTCCCATTGACTCTAGCGTCTGTAGTCTGTCGGGTGAGGAAGTATCTTTTTAATATTTTCTCTGGAACTCCGGTATTTAGTTTGTCTTTTGTCAGTGCAACACTATCTCAGAGTCAGACCACAATGTAGCTCTAACTCGTTTCACGTTGAACTCCTCCACTAATGTTCTGGCTAGTCTGGAGGATACAAGTGCTCCCATTGACTCTAGCGTCTGTAGTCTGTTGGGTGAGGAAGTGTCTTTTTAATATTTTCCCTGGAACTCCAGTATTTAGTTTGTCTTTTGCCAGTGCAACACTATCTCAGCGTCAAACCTCAATGTAGCTCTAAATCGTTTCACTGTGAACTCCTCCACTAGTGTTCTGGCTAGTCTGGAGGATACAAGTGCTCCCATTGACTCTAGCGTCTGTAGTCTGTTGGGTGAGGAAGTGTCTTTTTAATATTTTCCCTGGAACTCCAGTATTTAGTTTGCCTTTTGCCAGTGCAACACTATCTCAGCGTCAAACCTCAATGTAGCTCTAAATCGTTTCACTGTGAACTCCTCCACTAGTGTTCTGGCTAGTCTGGAGGATACAAGTGCTCCCACTGACTCTAGCGTCTGTAGTCTGTCGGGTGAGGAAGTGTCTTTTTAATATTTTCCCTGGAACTCAAGTATTTAGTTTGTCTTTTGTCAGTGCAACACTATCTCAGAGTCAGACCACAATGTAGCTCTAACTCTTTTCACTGTGAACTCCTCCACTATTGTTCTGGCTAGTCTGGAGGATACAAATGCTCCCATTGACTCTAGCGTCTGTAGTCTGTTGGGTGAGGAAGTGTCTTTTTAATATTTTCCCTGGAACTCAAGTGTTTAGTTTGTCTTTTGCCAGTGCAACACCATCTCAGAGTCAGACCACAGTGTAGCTCTAACTCGTTTCACTGTGAACTCCTCCACTAATGTTCTGGCTAGTCTGGAGGATACAAATGCTCCCATTGACTCTAGCGTCTGTAGTCTGTTGGGTGAGGAAGTGTCTTTTTAATATTTTCCATGAAAGCACGATTTGCAACGGCAAGGTAATGATTAGGGTCAAAGTAAGGTGACCATTATAGTTGTCCAGTTCCATTCGGTGGTTCAACCAGTAACCACTAAACCAGAGAGCTTGTTCATTTAAATGTAATGCAATAAAGGAAAGTCTATTATGAATTGTAAAAACAAATTTTAAGTTTGTGTTTATTTTATTTCAGACAATGTGCATAGGCGATGTCGTATGTAAGCGGTGGTTCAAACGGCTTGAGTGATCTTGAATACTGTGACTTTTTTACACCTCATACATACCTGGACTAGTTGATTGTGATCACCATTGTAACATGTACATAGACTGAATGATTGTGCGTTATCTCCCTTGTCAAGAAGACAAGTTTGAGGCTGTGTGGAGTTATTCCCCTTGACTGGCGCCGCCTGCTATCTGTACTCCATGTATTTCCACGGGGCACCGTGTACCGAATAGAACTTCTGTCCACTTCACGACTTTACTATAGATGCATTTTGTGAAGAAATTTCAACTTTTCTTCCAGTTGCGTGGAAGTCTCATTAATTTGTTTATTCTGCAGACCTAAATGTTGTTTGCCACGTCATTAATGGGTCCCCCGGAAGAAGTTATGACTTATTAGAGAGAGAAATGAATCTTCATTTCCGCAATGACCCAGTAGGCCTATAGGCCTTACTTCGTACATGCGATCGCCCTACACTCCGTTGCGGGCAAGGAATTCACCGTAATCGTTCAGACGTGAAATGGACCAGGGCTCGTTCGTTGCACGCTGAAATTGGAAGAAGATTGCTTGGAAACCATCAATGACTTTGCCCAAATTTGAACGCAAAAACCTAGGAGTGTTCAACAACTCTCCAGCCAGTGAGCTCGACTTTGGTTGGAAAATTGGCAACTGTTTTTGTCTCAAACTCTCAAAAAATTAATCTGTTAATTTTGACAGAAAGTATGTTGTCTGAGTGATGATGGAGTGTATTCTGTTATAATAACACAATATTATATTATATTCGGTATAATATTCTGTTAATCTAGTAAAATCCTCATGTCGAATTCATAGAATGTGTCGGTTTCACTTAACAGAATAGTTTGCTGCAATAGCATAATACATTCCAGCATCACTCAGACAACAGACTTTCTGTCAAGCCTGTGAAATTTGGGACAGATGTGCCATCATCACGGACATCGCAAACTGTCTGATTTCATTTACTGAATGCTTTATAATTTTAGACAAACTTATTTTGTAGACAACTTCTATATAGGCCTACCTGTATAAATTTCCATATTCAGGTATTAAATAATAATATCTTATATGCATAACTGTGAAATTGGAATGCTTTGTTTTTTTGTTATACAGCTGTATTTTTTTTTTATTTAGTTTGGTTTTCATGCTCGTTGCGCCGTATCAGAAATCTTTATGTTTTAGAATTTCAGTCCTGAGAATGGTAGGCCTATGAAACACAAATCAGATAAATACATGTTTTTGCTTGGAAGGGGAATTTGTATTACCCCGCTTTTCTTGTTTCATGTGACCTTGTCGACAATAAGCAATTGACGCCCGTGTGGCTGTCTGCACAGACGTCTAGCATTCGTTGAAAACCACTTGTCTTCCACCAATATGATGTGTACATGTATAAATCTGTACGTCATTCGTGGAAAACTTGAAAATCCTCTTCATTGAGAATGACGGAATCATGTTTTGATTTTCAGGGCTATAGGGTATTTCATTTAAATGCGGATAAATCTGAAAAAATCTTCGAAGAAATCTGCATATTTCTTTTCATTGCTGTTTAACGCCGCGCTCGTGAACATTTCATATTTGTATGGGTGGAAGACATCGGTGTGCCTAGAATAAACCACCGGCCATCGGCAAATACCTGACAAATCCTCTAACTTAAAGCCGCATCCGAAACAGCGAGAGCATGAATTATAATGGATCATTTATCACAGTCACCTACAGCAGAATGGGGAATTATCCTGTGTGTATATATAGATCACAGTAATATAGGTCAAATATCAAACGTCGTCAGTGCATGGCGGCCTCTGTGACCCTGTAGTAAGCGCGCAAGTGCATCACATTGATTCAATATCCTCTCTCTGATGCGACTGCTGTGCGTTCAAGCTTATCGCACCATGGGTCGCTCTCCGTTCGTAAGTAGAGCCTATACGTACGTTAATTTTGTCTAAATAAGAGCTGCGGCATTGTACTTGACCCTTCAGCACATTACTGGGCCTACATATACTACGTTTAATGCAACATTATAGTAATGGACCAGACTTCTATAGGGCATTATTTGCCATTTTCATTAAGAAGTAATTATGTGAGGTGGGGACGGAAAGGGTACAGGTGAATAACAAAATATACATTATAGTCAAGGGTTTTCCTACAGGTCTGTATTTTGCACTCGGAGGTACACCTGTGACGCGTGACTAGTTACACGCAAATAGAGACTAAGGTACAATGATTTTATTCAGCCTGAGAAGCGAGAGCTTTTTCCCACGTTTTTATATACTAAGGAAGTCTAATTTAAGGTTCTTAACCCGTTGCACCGCTCCCGACTGGGGTCAAAAACTGTGACGGTCGCAGACAGCGAGGATTAGACAAGGCCGTACAGACGTGATCGCTGCTCACTGTGTGCTTACGTCTTAACCCGGCGCAATCTGCATAGCCTGCCCGCCAGATTGCAACAGGGAGTATCTTGCGTGATAACGAGGTCCGCACACCGACAGTCAAAGCTCTAGCAGCAGGGTGAAAGACAGACGGCAGTAGCAATTATGGCTGAAGATTTGGAGCAGTTCGTGGGGAAATGGAAACTAGATCGGTCTGAGAACGTAGAAGAGTTCTTCAAAGCGATGGGTGAGATGTGATGTGTTTTGTTGTCATCGTATGACGGGATATCTTTATACACATGTCATATACAAGGTCTACGAGCGTACATAGGCCTGCCTAGGTTTACACGTAAACACAGATGTAGTGGCCTACATGCACGTGCCAATGATATGTATATAGGCGTATGAATCTGTTTCTCATATGGCCGGCCGTGCCGATTCAAGGTTGATGTACTCGTCTCTCTTCTTTCTGGAACATGACAAGAATCGATTCGTACCTCTTACAGCGCATGTACCGCTCCTTACCTGGCGTAAGCGCTGTGAGGAGTATGCAATCGATTACTCGCATAAACATGATTATATAACAAGCCAACAGACACGCACAGTGTACACACTGGCGTTAAAGGCATGTTGTCTCCGGATCCTTAGCCAGTGAGGTTGCTGGTTCGAATCCAACCTGATCCGGCTTTAAGCTTTGAGGTTTGGCCGATACCAGGCGATACCAGGGGGTGGATTATTTCAGGCGTCTTGACTTTCTACACGCATAAATATAAAACCACCGTCATATAGATCTAAGAGAAAAATTCTTAATTACGGCGAGAACGAATAAAATTAAATACATTTACATAATTATGTATCGTTTTATGTCTTTATCTTACACCAAGAATAGGTTAGTAGACCAGTTATCAATATCCAATAATCGCAGTCCGTAGTATGCGCATAGCTATAATAAGTTTCATTAATACAAGTGATTTTGGTTTTTATTTCTATTTTTAGCAGGGTTACAAGCAGCAGAAAAAAATTGTGCAGAGCAGACGAAGTGAATTTATTTTTAGCCTACATTCACATAAGTTAAGAGAAGTGCTCACAAATAATATAACCGTAAACATGTATCTCATATTAAGTGGAAATGTGATTTGCAGCTGTCATGAACAACGAATATATGTATTTCGCATACCGTACTTAAAATAAAAAATATATGAAAACCAATTATCAAAATGAGCTGCAATACGTGAGCTTCCGCTTCGAGAGCGGTAGATCCAGGGTCAATCCTGGGTCGAGTCTCACCTAAGACTTAAAAAGAGGAAGTTGCATCTTCCTCGTTTGGTGTTCGGCGTGAAGCGGATAGTGCAACTACTGGTTGACCCGTATCAGTATAATGCTTGGGCGGGGCGGCTTACTTGCCTTCGGTAAGGCGTCTCAGTGAAGCAGCACTAGATAAAAGAGCGGTGGAAATCCCGAAACGCAACACCGAAACTCAACAGACCGTGATCGTTATCCCGTCAGATACTCACCTGCTCAAGTTGGCAAAGGATTTATGCAAAAGAAAATTATTTATTTTAATTAGGATAGATACTTTTTATGTGGAGTGAATAGGTGAACTGAAAGTGGTTTAAAATTTTTAAAAGCTTAAAGTGGCGTGTCGTGGTGCAAATGTTAAAATTTTGGTGCAGATTTGAATTACTTCCCTTAAATAATAATTAATAAATAAAACTATAAAAAGTGAACACAAATATATGAATAAAATGGTAATATTATGGGTGAACTTCACGTGTGCCCATTCCTGTGGCAGGTATGAATTTCTTTCTGCGGAAGATGGCGAGTCGCGCGAGCCCTGAACAGATCGTGACCCGTGAGGATAACAAGCTGAAGATCGTCATCCACACGGCGTTCATGACACGAGAGGACGAGGTGAAGCTGAACGAGGAGTATGAGAAACACGACGAGAAGATGGGCGCCAAGGTGAGAAACATTTGCCAGAGAGGCTGATAAATGTCGTGGATAAAATGAGAAACATTTGCGGGTGAGATGCTGGGATAAGGAGATATAATTATCAAGGTCGACAAAATAGTCAATCAAATATATAGGGGAAACTGTCGATATAGAGTGACTGGAAATCATCAACAGAGTACAGACAAACGTGGATATCGTGCAGAAAGTTAGGGGAAATGATGGATAAATTTAGGAAACTCTCTTCTACAGTTGAAGATAAACGTGACCAAAAGCTTAAACTCTAATGGATAAAGTAAAGAAAATATATCGTGAAGTAAAATGTAACCGTGAAGTGGGTGGGGTGGAAAAGGTCGTTGATAGCGTCAGAAAAAACGGAAAAAGTAATATAAAACGATGACAAAATGATTGGCATGAAAATGATATTGGAAAAATTGGGAATATTGCAAGACTAGGGGATAAATATATTGAAAACACAGGTAGCAATGTGACAAATTGAGGGTCAAGATTGGAAAGATCAAGAGTGGAAACAGTCCGAAATAGAAATAGGCCTAGTGAGAAAGATCTGAGAAAAATGAGAAGCTAGGGTAAAATTTAGAGACAATGGGAACATGATCATCAAAGCAAAAAGCACAGCGGGCATTACTGGTGGGGACGAAATGGTTGAAAAAAAAAACGGCTATATCATAAAACCGTTTACGGATATCAACTTAACTGCGTGAACTTGATATTCGCGATGCCGTGCAAAAAATTAAAATTCAACTTTCGTTTAACATTACTCATTTTAATAATATCGAATGTTTCGAATTGATTGTTCATTTCTAGTTTAAATGTAAAGCCCGGATGGAGGAGGGGAAGTTGATCGTGGATCAGGAAAGGATTGACGGAGACGGCACTACTCCGCCACAGATCATCACAAGGGAGATAATCGAAGGAGAGACTGTCGTTGTAAGTACATATGTACCCTTTTATGTATGACCCAAAGCCAGAGAACGTGGCAGAATAGGTGTTGCCGTACAACGTAAAATGGTCATTGTTGTAAATGATGAAATGACATGTAACTGCCACTATGATATAGTTCTATAATATCTCCAGTGAATATTTGGTGGATACTGAACTTAATCTTAACAGTGAATTTCTGGCGATTTAACCGACTACTTCTTGTGTTCAGTTACTTGTATGGTGGCACTATGCCCAGTAATTGTGGAAGACGAATGCAGCCACTCGCGTTCTCGAGCGGCGTCTTTCAATGCCCGCGGAACAAAAACGGATTTTGCTAACCTCGACGCATGGATTTTTGACTGGACCTGCAAGTTGATCGAGAACTTGAGAATGTGGCATTAGTGATACCGTGTGATATCATTGCTAATCTCGCGCAGTGTGTCAAAATAGCGTGAGAAAAAATGAAAAAATCGCTCGATTTTTGTGGGTCTATTGGTGCCAGAGGCCCATCATAGAGGCATGAAAATTGTGAAGAAATTGCCGGAAGTAGTTTCACCCAAACTACGACGTGTCAGTGCGCCTAACGAAGTAGACCGTGTGTTATTTAGTCAAATAATAGCTTCCTTTCGTGATGTTTTCTTCATTGTTTTGTCGGGATTTATATGTTACGATTATGCATTGAATAAAAATTTTAATTAGGTTTGGAGTCGATCTTTCATTTATTATTCGTTTAGTTTCGTGTCGCAAAAGGTTATCGAATGCGCTTGCCCTATTTTGAAGATCATAACCATAAATGTCATATACCAGTAGGTACCTTAATTGCCTGAAAAGATATACACCATGTAAGGTAGTCCACGTTCATGTATTTAACATCTGCTAATAATATTTAGGCCCACCTTAGGGCAATCCAGCGCTTTGTTTGTCACCAAAATGGTGAAATAAAGAATGTAGGAGTTATCAGATGGCGGGTATGCCAGTTGACCTTGACCCCAGTGTTACAGGCGTAAATGCGCATAAAAATGAGATGATACGCTTTTAAAATTAAAACAGAGCGTACTGAATACGCATGGCAATTTGTGTTTACGCCCAAATTCCTGAAATCTATAGCGTACATACGAAATTTAAAGCTAACAGTCCTGTCATAATCGAAAGTATGTCTCCAAAGTAGTTCACGTGCCAGAAGCTCTCCACGACGTGAGTTTGTAGAAAGTGAAGGTTACAGCAAAGGCTCGTTTACCGCTACCCGCAGTGGTGGAGAATGACTACTGTGATATTTGTATTTGTTACATTCTCCAGTGTTTGCCATGAACAAGGTGTAGCAAGAGCTAAAACAATGGTCATTTGGGTTACTATGGAGCAACTTCTGCTCCTGTACTGCATTAAATCATCCTAATATGGCTACCAATATATGGTTTTAATTCTACACAAATCGTCAGCTATCTGTGCTATGTTAAAGTGTCATGGAGGGTCCAGTTTCCAACGTATACATGTATTGGTGATTTCTGAAGCGAGAAGCTAATGCAATGAAATACAACGATCACCAGAACAGCTTGTGTTCAGAAACAGTTTAGATTTATGCTATAAACTGCCAATAAATAAAGCACAAATAATAAATTTTTGTCTTCTTATGTAGGCCTACATTTGGATTTAGCATAACAAGCGCATGATGATTTTAAGGCAAAACGGCAATTGCTCGTGTTTTCAGAAATGTTTCGACAGGTAAAAAACAAATTACTAGTCGCATTAAGCAAGTCACCATAGAACGAAATAATACAGCAACCCATGATATCCAAACAAAATAAAGAGGTAAAGCTGTCAGTAAGTGACTTATGGGAATAAATCCAATAAGCCTACAGGTTGAGGCGTAATAAATGAATGTGATGAACATTTGAATACAATCCTGAAAACTTTGAAAACATATTGACAGACTGTACATGTATTTTATGTGTCCTTGTCGTATTTGTACTGTTGAGATTCAACTCTACAATGTAAGGATCAAGACATGTATTGAATTTAGATATGTTGCCTTGATATGTTACCTCATACGGCAGAGGTACAAATAATAAAGATTTCCATGGTCACATTGGCCGAAGAAGTAGAAATGGTATCGACTTGCCAACAAAATTTCGGGAAAATGTCTACAATCTTACAGTATATCGTAGTGTTCTGATGTTCTGGTGCAATGCATTCTCTTTAAAGTCATGTCATAATGAGGAGGGACCGGGTCCATTACAGACAGAATAACTGATAGGCCATTTGTAGGTCAAGGAGACGAATGAATTTAAAGACATGTACTTAAAGACAACTGGCCATTAGTTACAAGAAAAATAAAAATAGAAGAAGAGCAAAATGCTCATTGCACAGCCCTTGGGCTCTAGTTCTTATTCTCGACTCGCGGATGTACTAACGGTGCGCGACTCAAGAATACTGGTTGCCGCATCCTTCTTCCGTAAATAACGCTGGATACAGTAATATATTTTACATGGTTTCTCGCTTATTTTAATATACCTATCTCTGGTCGCTGATACAATATTTACTGTTATCACTGTTTCTGCTTTGCAGATAGTTAAAGTGGGAGATGTGATCAGCAAGCGATGGTTCAAGCGATTGGAATAAGACACCTACCATATCACGACGTATATAAGATTTACACGTCACCTGCGAATAAGCAGTAGTTACCCGTCACCTGCGATAAGCTCCTGTACTAGAAATCTATGGCAACCAGAAAACGGGTGTTTGTGACTTGTGGAGGTAGAGGTGGAATAAATGGCTTTGGTTGTAAGGAGAATTTCTAGATGACGAGAAGGGAGTTCGACAGAGGGAGCAGTTATAATTTGGGCAATTTACACGCTTTGACGATTGTGTGTAAATATAAACAATTGACGGACACTTGATACTGTGGTAAACCGAGATTAAATAGTGCAATGTGAAAGAAAATGTATGAAAACGTCGTGGGGATTTAGAGAACAATATTAGGAAGACACTAACGCTGTGCAAACGGGAGGCAACTCTGGTAACTCATAAATAACCATGACTTGTAAGATTTGCTTCCCTTCGCTATTTGTAACAGCAGATACGTATATGATTATTTACAAGACTTCAAACACTACATAAGTATAGAATTGTGCAAAACGCTTTTGCTCAGAAGAAAGTTATACATATATCTGTATATACATTTGGTCTAATGTCGTCTTTTCTGTTAAACCCTCAAAACTTTGGAAGTTTGGTCAAACAGGGCCCAGATAGGTAGAGGTTTACAGGTCTATAGGCTTATTGATCCTTGAATTACTACATTTGCTTTCCTGTTTTTTTTTTTTTTTCACATTTTCAGTCGATTTGATAATCGAAGAGATGATTCCGGTGTAAATGGAGACTTCGACCTGGGTCCACATGCTCAAAACGTGACGTTATAATATAAACAGGAGTACGGAGTAAAACACCAATCAAATAAATAAATAAGTTATAATATAAACAGCGAAAGAGAAGGCACTAGCAGTTGGAAAATTCGAATTCGAACTCTTTTATCGCTAAGGGTAAAAAAAGTCCTACTGTATCATATGACCTGTCAAAATGTTAGGCAGCTATTTGGGATCACCTTTACTATAACATTGTCGTCTGGAAAAAAAAGTTTCGCAAAAACGTTGAAAAGCCCAACTTTTCTGAATTTGAGAAGTTTCTGCTGTAAAAAGATCTCGTTTGTGCCTCCAGGACAAGATGAGAAAAGTGATCGGTAAATTAATGTCAACAAAGATTGCCTTACATCACGGGTTACAGGAAACAAGAGGACTGTTTTTAATTTCAACGACATAGAGTTCGAACTCGAAACTCTCCTGTTGGATTAAAGTCACGAATAAGGGACCGCTAAATTCTAAGCATGTAATGAGGATACCAGAAGAGATTATGTAAGATAATATTGTAAAAATATGTGTAAAGAACGGCCTAGTTTTACCAGTTTGTTTTGTTTAACATCCTTGAGTCCAATGTGAATTCTGTTTGTGAATGTGAACTGTAGGACTGGAGGATAATTAATCGTAAATTAACATTTTTTAATCAAGTCATTGGTAAAAAGTGATGTACTGGAAATTATATTTTAGTATTCATAAATTTTTGTTTCTTCTATCATATTATCGTATAAGAAAGGATGTATGTGCTTATAGTAGACCACTACATTAACTGCTAAAGTAGTAATGATAGTTGGATCTGTTTTATTCTGCTGTTTGGGTCTTTTGTATTTTTTAAATATATATCTATGGTTTTGCTTAATATGTACCACTATATTTGCAAGTATAAATTTATATGAAAGCCAGCTTTTGTACAGTATCCTTTTTAACCGGACCTTGACCGGATGTTATACGACTTAGACTTAGGAGACGAGATGCACTAACGCCGCACTACTGCTGCACTAATTGTGCACGATTGCATCATAGTGCCGTTTTGCCCTCAATGTCTCAGCCGGTTAAAGCTACTGCCAGGCCTTTGACCATACAAAGTTGCATGTTCGAATCCTTCTTCAGCCGCGGTAGTAAGGCGGGGGTTTTAAGGCAGAGGGTTTTAAGACAGAAGGTTATCCAGGTACCTGGGGAACGGTGGTGGTTTAATGCGGGCACTCCGGTACCATATTTATAGTTCACAGCCGTCATACATTTGAAAATAAGTCAGTGAATTAACCAGTCAGTAAATCAATAAATAAGTCAGTCAGTCAATCACAATGTCCTTATATTAGAGCAGAAAAGGATTAAGTCTAATCGCCTAATCTGCGAGGCACAGGGACGTATACATGGAAGCTTATTTTGTTGCTTTAACGTGGCTGTTCATTTCAACATCATGTCCATCACAACAGGAAATATCTCCTCGTAGCAAGCCAGTCCCACTGTAGACATATTCAAATAGTGCCACCTCACTGGAACATGGTGCCGTCCAGATACAGTATGATGACACCAAACATACCACTCCACCCACTCACAGTAAGATGACACCTGACATGACACTTCACCCAGTGACATTAGACAAGACAACACATCTAGTCACAGTATGATAATAACTTGGCGCTCAGCACTGAGAGGTTAAGAGCAAGGAAACAGGACTGGTTGATCCGGTGTCAGTATAGTATGACGGTGTGGGGTGTTATGTCTGGTTTCTTCGACATGATCCTTCAGTGGTGGTGCCAGCAATTTACCGGTATGCACGACGTAAAACCTCAAGCATATACATACATACCTCAAGGATATACATATATACCCCCCCCCCCCCCAGTCAGAGTATGATGACACCAGATAACAACTACACAGCATACGAAGACTACACATGACATCCTAGAGAGTATACGCTAATATTTATGGACCGACCACTTCTGGGCAAATTCCAATAATTGCTGACTTTAAAGTCTTGGTTTACTCAGGACTGAAGTCCAGATCTCCGGCTTCAAGCCATCAGCTGTTACTAACAAATTATATTCCTTGTCTGATCAATGTCTTAAACCATCTGGTGGTCTTGAAAAAGGTTCATGAGGATTCTCCACGGAAGGGGCCTTTGCCATAAGGGCTAACGCGACTACACATTGTTGCATTAGAGCTATTCCATTTGGCAGGTTATGGATGTGTGGATATAAAAACACGTCAGAAGTAAATGGCTGTGGTCATTTAGGTCTGTCTCCAGTTATCTTCCAAAATAACTAAGGTTATATTATTTGTTGTCTTTGTTTAAGGTAATTCCGGTGGCCTAATAGTTAAAGCGTCCACCTCGAGGTTGGAAGACCAGGGGCTAAACCTGAATCGGGTCATACCAGAAACTTTAAAAATCGCACTTGTTTCTGCCTCTCGTGGCGCTCAACTCTGAGACGTTAGAGTAAGGAAACAGGACTGGATGACCTGGTGTCAGTATAATGTGACAGGGTGAGGTGTCATATCTGCATGGTGACTTTGGCATGACACTTCAGTGGCGGTAGCACTTTGACGGCATGGACTCGCACTGCCACAAGAAGACATAGTACATACACACACCTAATGACTCCTTGTTGTCATATGACTGAAAACTTTACCTAGAACCCAAGCATACATCCTTTAAGCTTAGCAGATAAAACGCACAACGTTCTATTTCCCAGGGGAGATTACTCCAGCGACCTTTCCTCACTTTTCGTGAGTTGCTCAAGTTGTATTGTGTGTTTGTGACCGTTATTACAAGCTGTTGGAGTTGAAGCTATCGCTGAACATGTCCTGTTTTGGTGACCGCTTTTTCCACACATTTCTATTGGCAGGAACTTCCAAGCAACTTAATAACTTAATACGAACATTTGATTTCAGTGGTAGCCACGCCGCCATTGCGCTATGCCACGATGCCGATGTGCTATGATGACGCTGTGCCATGATGCCGCCATGCCGCCATGCCGATGTGCTATGATGACGTTGTGCCAGAATGCCGCCATGCCGCTATGCCACGATGACGTGTCCCGATGCCGCAGTGCCAGGATGCCGCCATGCCACCATGCAGCTAAACCACGATGTCGATTTGCTATGATGACGCTGTGCCATGATGCCGTTATGTCACGATGACATTGTACTGTACCACCATGACTCCATGCCACAATGTCGCTTTGCCATGATGCCGTTATGACACGATTTTGCAACGCCACAATCCCGCTATGATATCATTTAATGCCTATATTCAAGTGATATTTATTCACTTGGATGTTGTCAAACCGTATACAAAAATGTTTTAACTTATACGATGGTGGTTAGCCTCATGGGCTCAAGATACCAGGATATCTGGTGTAAACCACGACCATTAACTAGACATTGGTAAAGTTTCCCACGTGCAGGGATGGGTGTACATATGTTTTGTCTTCTTGGGACAGGGCGATTCCATGCCACCAAGGCGCTGCCGCCACTGAAGTATCATGCCGAAGACACCAGAGATGACACCCAGTCACATTATACTGACACCGGGCTAGCCAGTCCTGTTTCGTTGCTCTAACCTCTCTGTGCTGTGAGCCAATCTTACTAAAGCTCTAAGTGTACATTCAATCAGTGTACAGTCAAACTCTTAAATGGCCATGGGAAACTTGAGTGTGCGTCACTTGTACCTCATGTTCTTCAGCCTGTATGGCAAAAGACAAATGAACACTTTGTAACAGCTGTGTGCGATGATTTATCTACACATGTGGCTTAACGTGTTGTGTTTTCTGTTGATGTAGTCAAATCCATATGTTTTTCAAAGGGTTTGAAGACCCAGTATTTCTAATTTTAAAATGCGCCCTGATGTCGTTAGGAGAACATATAGCTAGTGTTTTAAGAGCCAAAGATCTTATTTACCAAGCATATTCAGAGTTAAGTCATAAATAAAGTGCATAAGCTCAGAAAGAAAAAATGAGGACAGGAAGAAAAAAACAAATTGTGGTTGATACATAGTTCTGCTGTAAAGAATAAGTGTATACATTTTTAACTCCTTAAACTAAAATTTTATTTGTAGCTGAGTTTGAATTTTATTACTTAAGTTTTAAGACGCTTGATAAATAAAATCTCCTAAAATACTACGTACCGGTACTTGTTCTCCAAACTGTATCAGGATAATTCTGATGACATGATGAGTCTATTGCCATGCTGATGCTAATATCATGATGACGCTGATGTCATGACGGTGCTAATGTCATAATGAGGCTGATGCCATGATGAGGCTAATGTCGGGAAGGCATTAAGGTCCGGATGATTTTTAATTGAGAAATAATGTCTTGCTGACACCGATGTCTTGATGATGTTGACGTCATTATAATTTCGATGTTATGATGAGTCTAATGTCATGCTGATGATATTATCATGATGATGCTAGTGTCAAGATGGAGATAATGTCATGATGGTGCCTATGCCATGACGATGCCGATGTCAAGATAACGCTGATGTTACGATGAGAATGATACCAAGATGATGCTAATGTCATGATGACGCTAATGTCGCGATGAGGCTGATGTCATGAATGTGATGTTATGGTGATGTTAATGTCATGATGACGCTGATGTCACGGTGAGGCTGATGTCAAGATAACGCTGATGTCATGATGAGGCGGACGCCATGTTGATGCTAATGTTATGATGAGGCTAATGTCGGGAAGACACTACTGCCATGGCGATGTAGAGCTGAGACATCGAGGTATCCGATAATGAAGGTACGTGTATCTGATTTCCCCACAGATGAGACAAAGATGATCTGTAAGTGATCTCGCATTAAGCGATGTTAGCGATTTTAGCGATGTTATCGATGTGAGGCTTGAGAGTGGACGGTTATAGGCATATTATCACCTTTGTTCTTGATCCAGGATTTTTCCATAGAAAATGTGTAACTGGGATAAAATGACGTCACGGTCGTATGTGTCAATCTAGACGAAATAAAAGGAAAACGCTCTGCTCCAGCAGAATAAATTAAGTTATATATTAATCTGCCTTTTGGCTCGGCCCTGTGTCAGTGATAGACATGCCTGGGCATTGTGACACATTAAAAATTTGCTGCCTAAATATAGATTCTCTATAGTAATAGGTCTAGACACGTCGCGAAGCATCAGACAATGTACAGGTCAGCTTAAGTTCGGGAGAAATGAAGAAACACAATGGACAATATTCTGAGTTGTCATTCTGCAAACAGGTTATCTGTCCTGAAGTTATAGTTATCCTTGAAACACAAAGGTTTTTGTAATGAGTTTTTGACAAAGAACGGTGTAAGGGTGACGAAGGGTAGTCTTTCCTTCATTAAAGATGAATTTATTAATCTGTCACAGAGAGTATGTATAAGATTTATTTATTCATTTAATTGGTGTTTTACGCCGTACCCATAAATATTTATGAGTGCGACCAGCATTATGGTGGGAGGAAACCGGGCAGAGAAACCCGGGAGAAACATGTGCAGTATTGTTAGCTTAGAATATGAAAAATTTGTTAAATAAAACGGGATTTGTAAAAAAAAAAAAAAAAACAGATTTGTAAAAAAACGGGATTGGTAAAAATCCTTGTACATGTGTTATATGGTCCCAATCTTTAGGAGACATGTCATAGAAGTGGACTATGTAGGAGAAACTAATGAGGAACTCCTTCTTCCAGTCTGCATCGAGAGGGCAGAACTAATTTGGTCTTTTCCTTCGTTACGTCACAATTATCGGTGTATGTGCTCATATATGAAACACACACGCACTGCAACATCGCAGAAGAAAACGATGTGTTCGACTGTTATTTGGACAGTCTGTGTAGCTCGTCCTCGAGTCTCCCATTGAACCCTGAACGTGTACTTTAACGACACACTTCAATTAAGCGGGTTAAAATGTAGAGCAAATTCATCAGAGAAGGGACAAATTAAAGATTAATGGGTTGAATCTGGATTGAAAGTAATATAGTTTAAAATTGCTTGTGTATGCAAGGTTTAAAACAATACATGATCAAATTAGCCACAATTCATGTCGGTACTTTCAATGTGCACCAGACACTACTGCGTTAATGCAATACACTTGTTTTAGGCCAACAGAAATGAAAATGTTCACTAGTCTCACATATTTTTTATCCTACAATAAGCAGAGAGATAATTTATGGGTGCTAATTTTATGACAAAATATACAAATGGTAGCTAATTTTAAGATAAAAAAGATTTATTGAAACATTTTCACTTCTGTGAGCCTCGTTCATTGTCCGCATAACATGCGGTTGAAATGTTGGTGTCTAAGACAGCCTGACAGTCTGTCTGTCTGAGTGACTGACTGAGTCACTGTTTTTCTGTCTACTTGTCTGTCTGCATGTGTGCCTGTCTGTCTGGTTGTCTACCTGTTAATCTATCTGCCTGTCAGTCTGCCTGTATGTCGGTCTGCTTGTCTGTCTGTCTGTCTGGTTGTCTGCCTATCTACTTATCTGCCTGTCAGTCTGCCTGTATGTCCGTCTGCCCGTCCCTCCGTTGGTCTGCTTGTCTATCTGTCTAGTAATTATGATCTTTATTATTCCACTATAATAATGTCATATAAACACAAAATTACTTTAAGATCACGGGAAACTTAGAGTTTTAACACTTTGGGGACAACGCAGGTGGCAGGATTGAGTTCCATGTTAATGAATGTAACGATTCATAGCGACTAATGTAGAAGCTAATGTGGACGAACATGATTAACCGATGTCAGAGCTATTGGCAAGTGTGCAAGTAATGTTGCGACAGTGGCAGTGCGTGATTAAAATCATAACGTATATTATATTACGACTGTTTACGGTCATCTTGCTGCCGACTGCGACTGACAAGTATGCTGCCATGTATGTTTTTCGCGGTACTTCTTTTGCCGAGAGTGGCGAAAAGTATATGGCTGAAGTAAAAGCGGGATTTGTAAAAATCCTTGTACATGTGTTATATAGTTCCAAACTTTAGGAGACATGTCATAGAAGTGGACTATGTAGGAGAAACTAATGAGGAACTCGTAAAACTTCTTCCAGTCTGCATCGAGAGGGCAGAACTAATTTGGTCTTTTCCTTCGTTACGTCACAATTATCGGTGTATGTGCTCATATATGATATACACACGCACTGCAACATCGCAGAAGAAAACGATGTGTTTGACTGTTATTTGGACCGTCTGTGTAGCTCGTCCTCGAATCTCCCATTGAACCCTGAACGTGTACTTTAACGACACGCTTCAATTAAGCGGGCTAAAATGTAGAGCAAATTCATCAGAGAAAGTACAAATTAAAGATTAATGGGTTGAATCTGTATTGAAAGTAATATAGTTTAAAATTTACTGTGGTTATTTATAACTACCGTTGTGTAGTGTAAAGTTCAGAAATATCCCGATAAGACAGTATGCATGCAGTGTAACACTGTGCGGGTCGTCATCAACATGGCGAAGTCATGATTTATTTCCTGTTCAGCACAACAACCGTACGGACACCAAGCAAAAGATCGGCAAGCGGTGTGTGTGTGCGTGACATGACTCGACATTCAAAAAAGAAAAATATCATGAAGTACTTGTATGACATAACACAAATTACCCATACAGCATATAACACATGTAGCCGTAGGTTACAAATATATAGTTTGTAATATATGTCACACATTCGTCATATTGTGAATTTAGACTGGAAAGCCTTCGGTGGATTCCCTTTTAATTTCGGCTAGTCATCGCTGTACGCGGACAGCTATATAAGTTACATGTAGGACCGCTTAACTTTTCCGACTCCTGAATGTCGAATGACTTTTTTGTCTTTTTTTTTTGTTTTTTTTTTTTTGTTTTGTGTTTCTTTTTTTGTTTTTTTTTTTTTTTTTCAATCTTCATGCTCTACATAACAGGGGTATAAAAGCTGTACACACGTCGCACAGATCACACAGGTCGCATAGGTCACACAGGTTGCATACGTCATACAGGTCGCATAGGTCACACAGGTAGCATACGTCACACAGGTCGCATAGGTCACACAAGACGTCCCCGCTTACCATGACAGTAGAGGACTTCACTGGTTCAAACTGCCTCAGATCACTAACCCACGCATGAGTCATCCGTTCAGCGGAAGTTCGAATCCAGATTCTGCTGGTAACACTGCGGACTGATAATTCTTTCCATTTTGGGGGGAGCAACGTTGACTTTCAATATTTCAATATTTATTTATTTATTTAAATGGAGTTTTACGCTGCACCCAAGACTACTTCACTTACACGACAGTGTCCAGCATCAACCAGGCACGCTCCCGAGGGGAAACCGACGATCATCGGATGGTTGCTGAAAGACCTTCCTACGTTCCACCGGAAAGGAAGCAGGAGCTGAACTTGAACTCGCAGCGATCGCATTTAACATAATTTAGTTAATTTTTTAAGTTAAGTTCAGCGCGTCTCCTTGTAACATGTCTCTGTCTGTATGCAGACATATGTATAGTTAGTGCTGCATCACTGAAACACGATACCAAAGACTATAGTCTATATGATAACTGATATCGTACCAAAGATAATAGTCTAAATGATAACCGACACCATACCAAAGACTATTGTCTATATGATAACTGACAGCATAGACTATAGTCTAATCAAATAACTGACACAATACCAAAGCCTACGGTCTGTATAATAACTGAGACCATACCAAAGACTATAGTCTATATGATAATTGATACCATATCAAAGACTATAGTCTATATGATACCTGACACCATACCAAAGACTACTGTCTATCTGATAGCTGACACCATACCAAAGACTATAGTCAATTAGATAGCTGACACCAGACCAACCGATGCTCAAGACTTGACCAGCTGTTATGCTCTCCATTTACGCTGACCGACAGACGAATGACTGAGTGCAAAAATTTTCAGTTTTGAGCATAATGTGAGACTATGTATTGATCCTCAACTGTTGAGCGGCCGTACGTGGGAAGGTCTGCCAGCAACTTGCGGATTGTCGTGGGTTTCCCCCTGGCTCTGTCCGGTATCCTCCCACCGTATTGCTGGCCGCCGTCGTTTATGATAAATATTCTTGAGTACGGCGTAAAACAACAATCAAATAAATAAAATAAATCAACTGTTGAATGCCGAAATACTAAATATAGTGAAAAATCATAGTGAAAAGACCAGACATGACACGCCACCCAGCCACTCACAGTATACTGACACCAGACATGACACGCCACCCAGCCACTCACAGTATACTGACCCCAGACATGACACGCTACCCAGCCACTCACAGTATACTGACACCAGACATGACACGCCACCCAGCCACTCACAGTATACTGACACCAGACATGACACGCCACCCAGCCACTCGCAGTATACTGACACCAGACATGACACGCCACCCAGCCACTCACAGTATACTGACACCGGGCATGACACGCCACCCTGCCACTCACAGTATACTGACACCAGGCATGACACGCCACCCCGCCACTCGCAGTATACTGACACCAGGCATGTCATGCCACCCAATCACATGCAGAATGCTGATAACAGATATGGCACGCTCCTATCCACATAATGACACCAGGCATGCCACACTACCCATGCAGCTATGATACAACACCCCACTCAGTCACAGTATACAAACACTAGGCATGACACCCCACCTATCGATTAACTGACACCAGGTATGAAAATCTCACTCAGTTATACAGATCAGTTATTACAATTTGCTATCTCACTTTGCCATCATATCGATTTCTTAACATTCGTATGTACATATACATGTACACGTATTCATACGTGTACATGTTTAACTCTTTTGTTCACACTTGAGCTTATAGTACATGTATTTAGGGAAACTGAGGTAAAGTGGGACGCTTTGCAGCTTTTCTAAAATGCGAATGCCATCTTTGACGAGAGTTTTGTAAAAAATATGGCGGTATTAACACTTGCCAGGTGAACTATTATATCAAACCAAAAACATGGTGTGAATATCAAATACAGTTTTGGATATTAAACCCATTTTTGTTTTTATAAAATCGCCCCAGTTTACCCCATTGTCAAGGTAAAGTGGGACAGCCATTTAGGGCTAACTGGTGTTCAACCATAAGCACCTCATACAGAATATCAAGGGATAATTTCTTCAGAAACAGCATTCGCTTCAACAGCAACTCTGAAAATTAAAAAAAAAAATCAGCAACTGAAAAAATTATCCATAGTTCAAACAGTCAAGATCGGCCCCGATGGCTCAGTGGTCGAATAAACATCTTCTGGCTGGTGGACCAATGTTCCACTGTGAGTTAAGCTACGCAAAAGAATAAGAAAGTGTTCCTTCCTGTTTCTGTGCTTGGAAGTGCTGAAAACAGTAAGACAGCAGATAAATTGAAGAATAAAGAGCAATTAATTAATTCTAAAATTCTAAAACAGTTACGATTTTATACTACACGATAGTATCCGATACAGCATAGTATCAAATAAAACCAAAGCCTTCAAACTACTGTGTCAGCAATAACGGATGGACTCAGAGGTATTAAATTTGTTCGATATCTATCACATCCACATCAGCAATATCTTCATTTATCTGGGAAACAAATATTCAGCAAGTATTGCCTGCAACACGTGCACCCTACACCAGTTTGAGCCGTCGAAGACGTATGTCAGTGTTCAAATAAAAGTACAAAAACGGTCATAATTTGGTTTCAAATAGAGGAGACAGTTCCAGATTTGAACTTGGTATTTGTTTTGTGCGAACTAAATTCAGTACGGCAACAATTTAGTTCGATTCCGAATAACCAAAAGGTAGAAAAAAACAGTTTGTCGAATATGGACAACTAGAAGTTCAACTCGAGTGTGATCTGTAACTTGTAATGGTTATGCTACAAGATGTAGTAAATTTCATTTCAATATAATGAACGAATTCGAAAGAAAAGGGCCTGGAAAACTGATGTTTGAGGAGCAGACAGACCGATGGACTGACAGACGAGGTTATAACATATGGTCCCCTCTGGTACTGGCATATGAGAGAACATGCTGTGATTTGGTCAGTTTTCCTTAGTAAGGAGGCCTACACAAAAATTTGATTTAGATTATATAATGTGTATGCATCCTCTTTGACCCCTTAAACTGTTACACTGCACAACATAAATAAAAAATAAATACTGTCCCACTTTGCCCCGCCCATGGTGTCTCACTTTGCCCCGCCCATGGTGTCCCACATTGCCCCGCCCATGGTGTTCCACTTTGCCCCGCCCATGGTGAGACTTTACATTGTAATTGTACATTTAGGTTGTATTTTCCACAATACACGCTTTACAGAGTTGCCATACACATGCTGTCATAATCCACATCAATCCTACGGCAAGTAAATGTATCCGGGTCCAGTGGGATTTTATCTACATACAGAAGACACAGAAAAAAAAAATACCGCATATGCAAAATTTTCCGCTCACCTCTCCAAAACAGTTTATTTTCTGAATTTCCTTTAAAGTCATACTAGTTATCTGCGTTACACATAACCAACATCGGTCAGAGGCTGGGAATACCCAATGAACAGCATTCTGGATTCCAGCTTAAGTTGTACCCTGGAAACCGTTCGTAGCACTTCGCCCCGTGTCCCACTTTGCTCCAGTTTATTGACACCGAGAGGCATTGCAATGTATGTGTGTAAATCATATACGTTGTGCCTGTTAGCCATTGCCTGACATACACAGAAGTTTTAACCACCTTCAGTACAGCGCCAACATCAATCAACCATGTATGGCTGTCTCCAGAATCCAGGTCAATTTTAAGAACAAATGTAGATCATAGTCGCGCGTCGATAATTGGAGTTTGTACCGTCTGGAGCCTCCTCGCAGATACAGCCGTTGATAAATAAATACACCAGCGCGGACCACATGGGGCCATACGTAAAATCTATTTCCACTCCTTAGGTCGAGGTGTTCGTTCAATTGGGGTGATCAAAGTTTTAACGCCGTGGTCTGACTTTTATATCACACCCACAGATCTTCGACAGGACAGAGACCTGATAGTAACGGGCAGAGGTGATATTTCCCAGTCTCTCCCTCGATCTGTATAGGCCCTCGATTCCAGCTGTCCGGCAGGGCCTCCTTTTTGAACTCGGATGGCCTAGAAAGCCGTATGCCTCTCTCTGACTCGACGAGCTGATGTACGATATACGTGTGTGTTCAACAATCGCTCGCTGACGGAAGCCTGTCCGTTTTGTTCACGGTCGTCATCATCGTCTCTTCGTCCCATCTCCCCCACCGTCCCTCCGGCTACCCGCACCGTCATAGGACGAACGCCATGGTGACTTCTCCCTAGGCAGGGGGACGTACGGGTGTCTGACGTCCGGACAAGCTGTTACATTCATGCACGGTGAGGCCAGCAGTTACAGTTTCTAACACACTCGCCATGTGGTGACTTAAGCTGCCCTCTCAACCACTGACTGAAACCCGTAATTAACGTGTACATTATGAAAGGGCTGAAAACGCTGGAGGGTGTCTGGATTTTAGTCCGAAGTGAAAACGTCGAGGAACTATTGGTGGAATTAGGTAAGCTTTTTTTAACTCATTTCTTATATATTTATTTGATTGATATTTTACACCGTACTAAAGAGTAATTCCCTTATACGACGGCGGTCAGCATTATGGTGGGAGGAAAACGGGCAGAGCCCATGGGGAAACCCACGACCATCCTGAAGTTGCCATTTCTTATTTAGCTCTTACACCTGTTAAAATTCGACCCTTTTGTCTCTATGCGTTTCTTATGGTAGACCCTCTCTAAGCGGACACCACCCCTTGTTAATCAAAGCTATATATCGTTTCACTATCGTTATCACAAGAACTGATCTTTAACATGACACACCCAAGCTGTGTTGTAATTCTTTCTTAAGATGGACTGGTTAACAGGTTTCTGATAACACACACATGTTGTGCATGGCGGTTATATGTACATGTGTCATTAGATACTTGCTATAGATATACATGTACAAATTAAACAACGGTTCTACTTCCTTGTTAACTTGTCACGAATCTCAAAACACTTCCTGTGTTCCTCAGTGTATCAGAAACTGTGTATACGTTACACATATATGTATGTATTATATGTACTTCGTAGACTTACTGCTGTTGCGCACGTGGGAAGGCTTGCAGCAACCTGCGGGCGTTCTTTGGATGCCTGTGCGGGCACTGCCAGATTGCCTCCCCCCACAATGCTTGCCGCCGTCGCGGAAGTGAAATATTCATGAGTAATACACCAATCAACTAAATAAATGAATATATACTGTTGTCGAAGCGCATAGAACATATATGTGTTTTATTGATGATATATACATATATATATACATATAAACTCAGAGAGGCTATTTTTGGCAATAAATCTATGTTCGATAATCAAATCAAAATATTGCATTTCAGTAAATATCAGACTTGTAAATACTTTTACTGTTTATAGCGTTGAAATGGCTGCAGTCGTAAAAGTGAAATATTCTTGAGTATACTGCCTGAAACACCAGTCAAATAAAAAAAATAATAAATATAAGTGTATAAGTAGATTACATGTATCAAATTACGCCTTTTTGAGGTTTAATTAGTCGCGACAGAGACCGGAAATGTTTTTATGAACGACACTGATATGACTAAATTACGCTCCTTCGGATATATTTTGAAGTCTGGCTTCAGTAGACACCGTCACCAGTCATACTGTTATGTAATGATGTATAGTTTCTCATAAATAACACAATCTTTTGTATACAGGGTATACACAGTAGGCTGTGTAGGCTATGGCTATATAATGTATCTTTCCCTCCTTTGCTGACCACACATTGGAGACCACATTCCGGCTTTGCAGCATAGCATATACCGCTGGTGCACTGATAGTTGGAAGAGCTATCCAGCCGTATATATAGGAACACGTGGGCAGTCGGTGGGTTACGTGGTCATATTGTTCCCTGATGTTATCGGTGCGTGGGTTGCATAGAGTCCCTGTGGAAAGGGACAGGCTGGCTCTCTGAGCTAATATCTATTTACATGTATTGTGCACTCTACATACCGTGACAAACAATAACTCCTAGCCAATACAGCGTGTTGTATGCCGTCTTACACGTCCTCTGTATATCGCGTATAGGCCAATATCCAGGCTAGTCCCTGCTGTTTAGTGTTACCTTCTGTAACAAAGAAGTAGGTTAGAGAAGGAAAAAAGTAGTTCGGATTATACCCGAGAAAGATCAGGTGTCGGCTGACCCAATTACTGGGGGTTTTGTGGGCTGTAAGACGAAGGGTGTGTGCGTGCGCCTGTTTGTACATGTATATATGTACATACATATATATGAAATGAAGTGCATATATCCAAGTGCAATGAATCGTCGTGACATGAAGGCATATTAGTATGTCACAATTTATTCTCATGTAACGCTCTTTTTTTGATATAATATCGTCCGAATATGCCTACTGTAAAATGTGAAAAATGCTCCACCAAATACCATCTGTAACAATAACTATATATCAAAGAATCGCCTGTCCCCTACGGACAAGAATTATATGCCTAGTATTTTAATATTTATACACTTAAATCTGGCTCATTATAATCTCATCCCTCAAGCGTGCATCTCCCCAGCCCTATAGTCCCTGAGGTATGAGTCAGTAGAACATATTTCCCCACTTCCTAGTCCCTGACTGTTTGGGGTTATAAGTCAGTAGCACAGATCTCCCCATCCCGCTAGCCCCTGACTGTTTGGGGCTATAAGTCAGTAGGACAGATCTCCCCCTCCCCCTAGCCCCTGCCTGTTTGGGGTTATAAGTGAGTAGGACAGATCTCCCCTTCCCCCTAGTCCCTGACTGTTTGGGGTTATAAGTCAGTAGGACAGATCTCCCCACCTCTAGCCCCTGCCTGTTTGGAGTAATAAGTCAGTAGCACAGATCTCCCCATCCCCCAGCCCCTGACTGTTTGGGGTTATACATCGGTAGGACATATCTTTCCACCCCTAGCCCTTGATCTTCCCACCCCCAGTCCCTGCCTGTTTGAGGTTATAAGTCAGTAGCTCAGATCTCCCCACCCCTACCCCTTGACTGTTTTCGGTTATAAGTCAGTAGGACAGATCTCCCCAAATCTAGCCCCTAACTGTTTGGGGTTATAAGTCAGTAGCACAGATCTCCCCACCCCTAGCCCTTGACTGTTTGGGGTTATAAGTCAGTAGGACAGATCTCCCCATCCCCCTAGCCCTTGACTGTTTGGGGTTATAAGTCAGTAGGACAGATCTCCCCATCCCCCTAGCCCCTGACTGTTTGGGGTTATCAGTCAGTAACGCAGATCTCCCCATCCCCCTTGTCCCTGACTGTTTGGAGTTATAAGTCAGTAGGACAGATCTCCCCTCCCCTAGCCCTTGACTTTTTGGGGTTATGATTCAGTAGCACAGATCTCCCCACCCCTAGCCCCTGACTGTTTGGGGTTATAAGTCAGTAGCACAGATCTCCCCACCCCCTAGCCCCTGACTGTTTGGAGTTGTAAGTCAGTAGCACAGATCTCCCCATCCCTAGCCCTAGACTGTTTAGGGTTATAAGTCAGTAGGACAGATCTCCCCACCCCTAGCCCTCGACTGTTTGGGGTTATAAGTCAGTAGGACAGATCTCCCCACCGCATAGTCCCTGACTATTTAGGGTTATAAGTCAGTAGGACAGATCTCCCCATCCCCCTAGCCCCTGACTGTTTGGGGTTATAAGTCAGTAGGACAGATCTCCCCAACCCTAGCCCCTGACTGTTTGGGGTTATCAGTCAGTAACGCAGATCTCCCCATCCCCCTTGTCCCTGACTGTTTGGAGTTATAAGTCAGTAGGACAGATCTCCCCTCCCCTAGCCCTTGACTTTTTGGGGTTATGATTCAGTAGCACAGATCTCCCCACCCCTAGCCCCTGACTGTTTGGGGTTATAAGTCAGTAGCACAGATCTCCCCACCCCCTAGCCCCTGACTATTTGGAGTTGTAAGTCAGTAGCACAGATCTCCCCACCGCCTAGTCCCTGACTGTTTGGGGTTATAAGTGAGTAGGACAGATCTCCCCATCCCTAGCCCTAGACTGTTTAGGGTTATAAGTCAGTAGGACAGATCTCCCCACCCCTAGCCCTCGACTGTTTGGGGTTATAAGTCAGTTGGACAGATCTCCCCACCGCCTAGTCCCTGACTATTTAGGGTTATAAGTCAGTAGGACAGATCTCCCCACCCCTAGCCCTAGACTGTTTGGGGTTATAAATGAGTAGGAATCGGTAGTGTTTAGTGGCCTCTCGACTGTGAAGGCTTAAATGTAAGCTGATGACATATCAGAATGCTGTTTACCATAGCAGGGTATTTTTGGCTGACCAACTAATACGAATTACGACATACAGCCCCTATAGTGTTAACACTGAAGGGCTTTATAAACATAACGTCGGGTATAGTGAGGCTGTGTAGTATACAGATAAGACTGCATAGTAAAGCTCTGTAGTAGCCCAATTCTTCTAATTTTTGGTACACCTGGTCTGCTCTTTTTTCAGCCAATATGCATGTAACTGTAGGAGGAATATTTACTTTGCTTTTTTCACATGCTTCTGTGCTTTCAGCGCTCCTAATTTCTGTCTTAAAGAAGTAGAAGAATTAGGGTATTAAAATAACACCGCGCAATAAAACTATGTAGTATACAAATTACACTGCATAAGGAAGTGGTGTTTCTATGAGATTTCACAACAAAATTGGAGATGTGGAGGTCGAGTTTCTGTGAGATTTCAGAACAAAATATTAGATGTGGAGGTCAAGTTTATGTGAGACTTCACAACAAAATGGGAAATGTGGAGGCCAAGTTTATGTGAGACTTTACAACAAAATGGGAAATGTGGAGGCCAAGTTTCTGTGAGATTTCACAACATTATAGGAGATGTGGAGGCCAAGTTTCTATGAGATGTCACAACAAAATAGGAGATGTGGAGGTCAAGTTTATGTGAGACTTCACAACAAAATGGGAAATGTGGAGGCCAAGTTTCTGTGAGATTTCACAACAAAATGGGAGATATGGAGGCCAAGTTTCTGTAAGATTTCACAACAAAATAGGAGATGTGGAGGCCAATTTTCTGTAAGATTTCACAACATTATAGGAGATGTGGAGGCCAAGTTTCTGAGAGATTTCACAACAAAATAGGAGATGTGGAGGCCAAATTTCTGAGAGATTTCACAACAAAATAGGAGATATGGAGGCCAAGTTTCTGTGAGATTTCAGAACAAAATAAGAGATGTGGAGGTCAAGTTTTGTGAGATTTCACAACAAGGTAGGAGATGTGGAGGCCAAGTTTCTGAGAGATTTCACAACAAAATAGGAGATGTGGAGGCCAAGTTTCTGTGAGATTTCACAACAAAATAGGAGATGTGGAGGTCAAGTTTTGTGAGATTTCACAACAAGGTAGGAGATGTGGGCGTGAAGTTTCTGAGAGATTTCACAACAAGGTAGGAGATATAGGCATAGAGTGTGCGTGAGAAATAGAGGATAGGGACAAAATTTCGTAGAATTATCTCAGGGAAACAGGAGATACAGAAGGTAGGGTACCAGTAATTCTGAACATCATCTGATAATGCCAGACCTGTGTTATATATATTAGTTATAACCACACAGGGGCTACTCAGATGGTACACGGGATTTGGCGTAATCAGTCAATGTCATTTGTCAGTAATGACATGTAAGTCAACTTACCTACAACTTGTATAATACTTGGCTGTTACTCACTAACGCAGTAAAGAGGTAAATAAAAAATATTGGTATTTTGTCAGTCAAGAACTGCTTTTAGTAACAGAACTATTATGCGGTAGACCAGTCACGTCTAATAAACTACAACTGAAATGAAAGCATTTTTTACCTTATTGTGCCTAAGTCATGGCTCTAGGGGGCGTGTCCATTACTACTTTTTAAGCATATACATGAGCAATTGGAATAAAACCCTAACTGAGTTAAATTGACAAGTGGCTAGATTTCTATGGTAAATATGGATGACCATTTGCAAAACTGTATGTATTACACTGTCGCCAGCGCTCTGGGTTACTCTTTATGCTGTACGTCTATCACACTGTTGCCAGCGCGCTGGTTTTCCTCTCTATGCAGTACGTTTGTCGCATTGTCGCCAGCGCTCTGGTTTTACTCTTTGTGCTATACGTCTATCACACTGTCACCAGCGCGCTGATTTTGCTCTCTATACTGTACGTCTGTCACACTGCCGTCTCTGCTTTGGTTTTACTCTCTATGCTGTACGTCTGTGACACGGTCGCCAGCGCTCTGGTTTAACTCTCCGTGCTGTATGTCTGTCACATTGTCGCCAGTGCTCTGGTTTTACTCTCTATGCTCTACGTCTGTCAAACTCTTGCCCGCGTTCTGGTTTTACTCCCTATGCTGTACGTCTGTCACATTGTCGCCAGCGGTCTGGTTTTACTCTTTATGCTGTACGTCTGTCACACTGTCGCCAACGCTCTGGTTTTACTCTCTATACTGTACGTCCGTCACTCTGTCGCCCGCGCTCTGGCTTTACTCTCTATGCTGTACGTTTGTCACACTGTCGCCACCGCTCTGGTTTCACTCTCTATGCTGTACGTCTGTCGCACTGTCGCACTGTCGCCAGCGCTCTGGTTTTACTCTCTATGCTGTACGTCTATCACACTGTCGACAGCGCGCTGGTTTTGCTCTCTATGCTGTACGTCTGTCACGCTGTCGGCTCTGCTTTGGTTTTACTCTCTATGCTATACGTCTGTTAGACTGTCGCCAGCGCTCTGGTTTAACTCTCTATGCTGTACGTCTGTCACATTGTCGCCAGCGCTCTGGTTTTACTCTCTATGCTATACGTCTATCAAACTGTCGCTAGCGTTCTGGTTTTACTCTCTATGCTGTACGTCTTACACACTGTCGCCAGCGCTCTGGTTTTACTCTCTATGCTGTACATCTGTCACTCTGTCGCCAGCGCTCTGGTTTAACTCTCTATGCTGTACGTCTGTCACACTGTCGCCAGAGCTCTGGTTTTACTCTCTATACTGTACGTCTGTCACACTGTCGCCCGCGCTCTGGTTTTGTTCTCTATAGTGTACGTCTGTCAAACTGTCGCCACCGCTCTGGTTTTGCTCGCCATGGTGTACGTCTGTCGCACTGTCGCCACCGCTTTGGTTTTTCTCTCTACGCTGTACGTCTGTCACGCTGTCGCCACCGCTCTGGTTTTACCCTTTATGTTGCACGTCTGTCACACTGTCGCCAACGCTCTGTTTTTTTTTTTTTTTTTTTTTTTATTCTCTATGCTGTAATTTTTATATTTTTCACAGCTTGCATTGTAGTTGTTTATCGTATCATCCATAACGCTATATGAAGGGTATATCTTTCAAAATTTCAGCCATGTTGTGTTTACTCGATGGGGGTTACATAACGTTTTATGTTTGTTACTCTGAGCAGGAAATTCAATTCTCACCTTGATATCAGTTTGATGCAAAACACTTAGGCCTACATGTATCTCTGAAAGGAGAGATTATTCAACTTTTTAAAGTACATCATTTCACGGCCAACGGGTAAAACGTTCTGTGACGTCTATTTCAATAGGTATTGACCTGCATTTCAAGCATATAAAGTTATGTATGTAATCTATACAGCTCAAAAAAGAATGCGTGGAGCTCTATGCAAATCATCTAAATTTATGCCAATATTTAGATTAGGTTAATCTATAAATATGTATAAGGAGTGCGAACCTACGTGTAAACGTCTGGTTTTATATTTGTATGTTTCAATGAGGAATTGATCCGTAGGATTCAAATATCTATCAATATATCGTATATAATTTGTGTTTAGACACCTATATGTGTCAGTATGCGTCTGTTTCGACAGGTGTTCATCGGTCCAACGGACTGTATTCACTTGCTAGGCATATTTGTTCTCGAATTTGATCAGTTGAGCTGTTTGATTTTAGTGAGTTCTCCGCGACTGTTTTGCCTTAACACGTGATCGCCATATTAAAGTTCTAACTTTGATGGTATCAGGTGGTTAGGAGATTGTGGATCGATCAGTTGACCTTGCGCGTGGCGGTCATGTGCGAGTTATTGCCTGCGTTGGAAAAAAAAAACGAGCAGAAGACTTATTTTGCTTGGTGATGTTAAACTTATATAAGCAGATGACCTGTATATATTTCTAATTATTTCCATTTTATCACAAAGGATCTAAATCATGTCAGTTGTATTCATAGAAAATTAAGTTCATTTTATTCCAGTTGAGATCAAAATTTCAAATATATATTTAGTGAAATCAAAATACTTCCACATCGGTGCCTTGAACATGAAATGAATAACGATTAAGAATGATATGGAAAATGTCAAGTGTAGAGTTTCCAAAACATTATCGGTTATGTACACTGCGAAAAATTTTTGTTCTAGAAAGAAATGTGATTGCCACGCCGAGAAAGTTTTGTTGTGCATGTGTCTGAAAAGTCCAGGTGTACGTGGGAAGGCCTGTAGCAACCTGCGATTGGTCATAGGTTTTCCTCAGGCTCTGCTCGGTTTCCTCCCACCATAATGCTGGCCGTAGTCGTATAAGTGAAATATTCTTGTGTACGGCGTAAAACACCAATCAAATAAATAAATACACAAAAGTCCAGATAACTTATAGCAAATGTATCCACTTATACTAAGACGGCTTATTGAATACTTCAGGTTGACTTAACGATTGATTGGTTCGTATCTTTTAACACTGGTATACTCAGAACCATATTTGCCAACTATAAAGGTGATGGATCAGGGTGAGTTAAGATGTTCTGTCTTCACTATTTATGGCCACATCGCCTGAATTGTCAACCCTTGGTACGCAGCGTTAACGTAAACAGAAATACACGGTCTTGCAAATATTACCTTTAAGAAATCTATTAATTATTACCACATATGCCTTAGATACGCCTGTACAAGGACGGTGTTAATGTAAATAACGCTGTTATGACAGATGTAAATATATCACATAATTCTGACGTTATTGTATGACGTGGCACATGACGTGTTACCCTGTGAAACGCGATCTACGTCCTTGGACGTCGATCTCTAGAATATAAATCTATATGCACTGCTGTATGTTTTTAATTCTCAGATCAGGGTTGATAACAACCATGTTTCTAAAAACCCATGTTTATCATATGTTCGTTGGTTTGGTGCATTGACCGCTCCAGTTATTGTCCGAGTTTGATAACATTTCATGCTTAGGGTCATTTTATGTAAACCTAGATCTAGATGTAGTTCAAAAACGTGGATTCTCCCCAGAAAAGTCTGTTACATTTAAAAGAAAAAGTGGTGCTAGAATGTATTCTGTTATTGCAGCAGATTGCTCTGTTAAGCAATAGCTCACAAATTCAATTCGACACAAAAATTGTATCGCACTAACAGGATATTATGTTGAATGTGACAAAGTGTTATGTTTGAATAACAGAAATACATTCGACATCTAACATCTTTCAGACAACAGACTTTCTCTTAAAATAAAAGGATTATTTTTTGTTCAGTATAAGTTTTACATACATGTAAGGATTTCCATAATCTCGATCTGGTCCTTTGACCTCTCGATCTTGTCAGCAGCCTACAGGAAAGTATTCACAAGCCAGATAGGCGTTGACCCAGGTTTTAACCCGGGTCAACACCAGATTTGATATTCGACTATAGATAACATGTCCGTACACTTCCCTGGTGGTCAAAGTCCAAATCCATACGCTGGCCGACAGTGCTAGGCATTTCCCGGTCCGACAACGGCAGTGTTTTGGGTACACACATATCGATTCACATAATAATTAACCCGGAGTTTCAAAGTTTGATACCAAAATATCGGTCACAGTGATCTTTGATCATAAGGATGTTAGACGTTGTAGACGCCCATATGCCGACCCGCAGGGCTTGGTATTCTCCGGCTTGACAACGATAGTGTATTTTCATGTATCGTGGACACAAATATCGATTTAAATAACGATACTGAGTTTCAAAGTTTGATACCAAAATCGGTGTGGGTCATTGTGAGCTTTGGGCATGTGGATGTTTGCTTGTAACAAATGTCACTGCGCTTAGTACGGGCAAACATTCTGTTTGAATAAATATTTACGTAGCTGAAGTTGAGTTTCATATAGTTATCATAATTTCAAGGAAATTTGTACTTTTTAGGAATCTTACGCCTGTTGAGTGGTTTTGAATTGTGGACTTTGAACTTGCTTCGTGCTTCCTGCCATACACGCTGTTGGATTTCATCCCAGCCTGTTCTATGTCACCCTAGCTTGTTGAATCTCACACCTAGTCTGCTGCATGTCAACATAGCCTGTTGTGTGTCACCCTGGCCTGTGGTATCTCACCCAAGCTTGTTGTATCTCACCCTGGCCTGTGGTATCTCACCCAAGCTTCTTGCATGCAACCCTATAGCCTCTTGCATGTCATCCAAGCCTCTTTGCCTATCAGCCTAGCCTGTTGTATAATTAAAACAATTTAATTCTGGAATTAAAGCATAATAATATACAATACGGTGTTAAATTATCCAGAGCGCTGATTTTTTTTTTCTTTCTTCCTTTATTTTTTGGGGGGGGGGGGGCGCATGGAAACACTCATGTTCGTGTTCCTCCGCCATCTTTGATTTTATACATTTCTTTTCTAAACCCAGTGCTTGTTTGACGTAGACTTCCGCCGGGCGTGTGAACGTGACCCTGTCTAGGCTTTAGCGTGAAACACCAATCAAATAAATAAATAAATGAATAAACACGGCAGTGTTTCGTCATTGCGGGTGGACAAAACGGAAAGCGGAGAATAACGGTAAATATTATGACTAACGTACAGTTTAGGTGCCAGGGAGTTACGACAAACTTATGACATACATGTCCCGAATAACTCTATGTAATATCTCATGTCACAATGACGTGGATATATACAGTATTACATTAAAGTACGAGCGTGTGAATTATAAAACTGGATGAACTCCACGAATTATAAATCCCACGTATCTTGTCATCACTGAGATCCTGGACGATATTTGCTAAACGTTGAAATCAAAATTCAAACACAGCTACAAATAAAATTTGTACGCTGATTTTTTACAGCAATGTACCAACCACTATTTGAGTTTTTTTCCTGTTCTGAGTTTTGCTTTTTACACAAATGCAATTTATGACTTTAGTTTTACAGTAAGTTGCTTAATAAATATGAGCCAAGGGACCGAATCCACAACGCCATTTCTGACTTAAGTCAAAATTTAAAACCTCTTTAGAATGCTTAGTTTTTGATTCTGAAAGTACACCTTTTGACACTTTTGTCTTTAGCTTATACTGATGAGGTTTGCAAAATTTTAATCTCCAAAGCCCGAAAAATATTAAACTTTATCATCGTATTTCAGTTTTTGACTTAAGTCCGAAATGGCTGTGGAATCGGCCTCTGGTGTTCTAATCCAACATGTTGCCAGTATTCACTGTTACTGATACTTCCGCTTCTAATGCCGCTTGTCTTGTACAAATTTCTGCTATGACCCCTTGCTTAAAATCATCCGTCCTATTACGCGTGTAGACAGGTGCAAGTGAGGAAACCGGGCAGAGCCGGTGTGGGGGGGGGGGGGGGGCGCTCGACCATCCGCAGGTTGCTGGAAGACCTTCCCACGTACGTCTATGCAATTACTTGTGTAGACAGGTGCAATATTTCCATGGAATGAAAGTGCTGAGGTTTTCTTAGTAGTATACAGATATACAGTAGAACTAATCCGTGGAACGCATTTATATATAATATCATTATTATGCATGCAAATATTCAACCAAAATGTCCACCGTCCATGTATGATGATAACGCACTGCAAAGGGTAGTTTTTACCTGTCCATTTTTGCTTTTATTTGCATTCAAATTGTAAAAGTACAGACTTGTACAGGTGATAATCTTGTACCATAGACTGTGACCCACAAAACAGTGTAGGCTTATGTTGATGGGGTGCATGCAGGGGGTGAAGTTCACAGGGTGTTGCCAGTAAGCAAAACTGAAAGATATGGTTGCCTTCGAGGTGTCGTCAGTGATTTGAAACATTAGGTCGTAAATCTAATGTAATCTAACCGTCTGTATACCTTTTCTTCTGCCCCAGTTGTCCTTGACCGAGGTGTGGGATTTTTTCTATTAATAAAGAAGAACTCCCAGTCACAAAGGTTTGTATGAGCCTAAAGAGAAAAACAAAACAAGCCTTAGGTGATCAAAACTGGTTTCCGGCGGCGATATGAACTATTTTTGACTTTTGTCTCCTTTTTATGGCTCTAACAACAAAAGTGAAGTGCGGATGACTACATATGTTCAGAGTGTATGGTAAGGGATGGACACAAGTGTGGCAAATGCCTTATAGTGGGTACTTAACAGTCCAGGATGTACCAATAGGAAATGACATAAAAAAAACCTCTGCCGCTCGGTGAAGCGTGCTTCTTTTTTTCACCAACATCAGGTCCGTAGCAGCCGACGTTGTACTGTGAGAATACGTGACGTCACGAGAGCCAATGAGATACTCCTTCGTTTGACGTGGTCCGCTACTCCTGTTGTGTTCGAGGTCTATATAGACCTTTGTAGTGAGGTTAAACTAGTGTAAACTTAGAACGAGGCGATCGTTAACCTACTTAAACCAAGACTTCAGCTGTCCTACACTTAAACAGTACCATGACCTGATATAAAGTGGAAATATATCTTTGTGGAATAGGGAATGATTGGGGTAGTGGAGGAGTGGAAAAGTGTTGGGTGGTGACGCCACTACAAATTTTTGTGACGTTTGACGCCGTCACTCGTTCTAAAAAATCAGTCAGTCAGTCATTAGAATTGTGGTAGGGCAATTAACAGTTGTGAATCAATGTGCTGTTCGCCGTCATAATACCATAGCTCATCAACCCGGATCTAACGATAACGTGCAGAACGTAAAAGAGGTGTTTGAAAAAGGTTTTCTTCCTCTTTCAAAAAGACGTGTGAGGACATTTTCTGTCGGAAATGCGCAAACGGACGTGTAATGGCATTGTATCACATTTTATGTGTTGTGAACGTGAACACAACTTGAATAACACGAGTATTTGCAGCTAATGAGAAAATAACCAGGCGTTAAATACTGTTATGGATACAAAATGTGTGTGTAAGGTGGGAAGGCTGAATCATTTTTGGGAATATTGTCTGTAATTTGAGAATTCTGGATCTGTCTTTTGAAAATATTGTCTGTAATTTGCGAGTACTGGATTGTTGTTTTCAGAATATTGTCTATAATTTGGGAATTCAGGATCTGTGTTTTGAGAATATTGTCTGTAATTTGAGAGTGCTGGATCTGTGTTTTGAGAATATTGTCTGAAATTTAGGAACAATGGATCTGTGTTTTGAGAATATTTGGGAACCGTGGATGTGTATTTAAGAAAAAAAAGTGTAATTTGTGAACGTAACACCAGGATGTTTTGTGATAAGTCTTTTTAACGGTTTGTAAAGGAATTCCAGGTAATGTATTGTACGTCTTATTTCACCTAACCAGGTATATATCAGCACAGTCTACTCGTCGTATTAAATCACAGGTTGAATACGTGCATTAATGTCAGCAGAGATAGTCAAGCCTTCCTAACTGTACTGGGCTTGCAACTCAACTATTGCAAGAACCGGAAAAGAAAAATAGCAGGCTTCTTTGAAAGGCCGTTATAATAGACGTCTTATTTTACTACACCCTACTTTTAGCATTCTCCGTATTCGTGTCTTGGGCTGGCAGGGTGCCAACCGGACACGATCAACTGCCGGTATCATTTCAGCGAATTTTGAAGTAATCTAGACATATGAACGCCCCGAAGCGGATACACATTTCACGTGTTGTTGACATAGTTACCGAACTGTTTATGAGCATAATCTTCCCTTTAACCCAGTCACATAGTGCGCCTAATTTTAAGTCGAGGAAATGACGAGCTGTTTTGATGACCAACAGCATTCCAGGTTATATAGTGTGATGCTTACCACCATGTAAAGTAAAAACAGATGTCCCACGTTCTAGTATATACGCACACATAGAGCGATACACGTTACAACCACTGATCCCTACGCCGTTCAGCTGGGCTGGGAAGAAAACACTCCTGTAGTTGTTTCTTTTTGTTATGACGAACACTAAGCTCAGAGGCGATGTTGTTGTTGGGAATGAGTGTTCATCATAGAAACTAAGAACTTCACACATAACTACGTGTACTACCTTGATCCATAGAGGTAGATTCTACATCGATTTTTGCTCCAACTGGCAGAAACACCCGGTCTACAAGACGTGGTAGGTGATGGATATTAAAAAGTATCCAAGCATCCAATCAAACAGTAGCCTAGTAACAGTGTAACAATGACGCACAGTAAAGGCGAAACAACAGTAGTTATCCATACGTTGTCCACATTCACGACCAATGGTACGTAATTCAACACACGTCATAAACGTGATGTCAAAATACTTCCGGGAGCGTTCGATCGCTCCATCAGGATGATGGGAAATGTATTTTCAGGGTTTTCACTACACCGTGCATTTGATTGGCAGGTATAAAGTTTTCGGTTTGCATAAATGCTTTGCCAACTTGAGCAGGCAAGAATCTAATTGGGCAACGATTACGCTCAACTCAGTTCCGGTAAACTGTTTTCGCGTAGCCGTGGGTACCAGACAGTGAACGGAGTGATATAAAAGCATTTAGGGCTATTCGTAGTTTATAGACTGATTTAATGAATATGTTTGAGATGCTGCTCTTGTTCCTTATAACAGAGTGCATTTTTAAAATGCGCATGATTCGCAACACGTGAACGCTTATCGGTCATCTTGTCCGTATTTACATCAGACAACAAATCTTAAACAACTATAAGTTTTATTTATTTATCTATTTTTCCATATCGTTTTTATAGCTGATCATTGTCGCTCAAGATTTTTTCGCTCATTAGACGGAAGTCAGTGTCTGGTATGCCTGGAGGTAAGTGCAGTGCCTAGAATAAACCACTGCCCTTTTGGCCAGCTTCTGATGAACTTTTCCACCTGTGTGATACAGATAATAGCTAATATTAGCTAACGGTGTTCCACAAACATGAGGACATAATGAACACCTTATGGTGACCTGATCTGGCGCGCCTACTTGTGACTTTAAGATATATAAGGGTACCATGTTATTAATCGTGCAGGACACCTATATAGGGCTTGTGAACTTGAAACGTTTGAGTGAGAAGTGACGCAGATTACAGTGATAACGCCACGCACTGCGGAATACACTTTTGCCTTGAGGGAATAAATATTCACGTGGCTTAAAAACTGCGACTTCAGGGTCTCGCTATTTCCAGAAAATTACTCTGTTTATTAACGTAATGCGTAAGCGCCTTTGTCTTGTTGTTTGCATAATTTATTTTTGTTGTTGTTTTGGTTTCCGTCATGACATACGGTTTCAGATTGATGCACAAACACAACACAACGAATACCTGTGCAGATTTTGTGATTGTAAGAAGAATATGGGGGGACGGGTGATCCTGGTTTGGTTTCGCTTTGACACACAAAAACATAAGACACATGCAGACTGCCCAGGACCACTGTAAATAAGTATGCGTATAAATACAAACGATATGTGCTAGAACACGCAGAGTTCAGAGGTCAGAAAGGAGAGCGCTTGCTCAGCTGTGACCCGTCGTGACAATGAGATCACGTGACAGGTGCTGGTTTCCTGGGTTATGATAGAAAACAAGTTAAGGGGTGCTGCAAAAGTAACCAGAGCAGCTATTTTAAAGCATTGTTTGCCTAAAATATAGACCTGGGTTTTAACTGCAAGTTATTTTAAAATGGTTTATATGACTGGATGCGTTTAACAAGACAGAAGCTGTAGTCGTTCTGGTTAAAACTAGCACTGCGGCTAAGTTGTGGAGTTAAAGTGAGAGTTTGACATCTGCGGTACCATCGCCAGGTGTATAAATATACAGGTGTGTTCAAAAAATACAATATGGGCAAGCCGTTTACCTGGAAGCCATGTGTGTTTTAGAATAAACGGTTGATAAAACGGTTTATAACCATGGTTGTCGTTTTTAAGCGCGATAGTAAAGACATATGCTTCAAAAAAATTTGATGCGTGTGTTCTACAAATGTTCTACAAATGTAACAGCCGAGGAGGAGTAGTCAGAGCCTCTGCCTCGGTCCTTTTGCGTTGTTTTAATGTTCTCGAATGTTAAATGTGATGACAACACAGCATTTTGAGTAAGTCTATACCACTGACGTTAAATAAATTGCAATTAACACCAATGCATTTTTTTTACCTAATTCTGCGTAAGCCGTGGTTTTAGGGGGCATATAATTTGCTACCGTTTAAGCATTTACATGAACAGTTGGAATAAAAACACTTACTGAGGTGAATTGACAAGAGGTCTTATTTCAACGGTTATACGTGTGACCAAT
Organism: Liolophura sinensis; assembly: GCF_032854445.1. Lineage (NCBI taxonomy): Eukaryota > Metazoa > Mollusca > Polyplacophora > Chitonida > Chitonidae > Liolophura > Liolophura sinensis. The sequence goes on from NC_088304.1 coordinate 23,169,876, forward strand.
TGCCAATTATCACACTGTCGCTGCTCTGGTTTTTCTCTCTATTCTGTACGTATTAATTATACTCTAGACCGTTGTTCAAGCCCGAATCTGGTCAAACGTAAGAACTTCAAATGCTTTGTATTTCGGACAAAAGTACTTTATAGGTGTTGTGTATCCTACAGTCCCTTGACGTGATTATATACCTGATGTCATGAAGGCATTATGTTCCATTCGGCAGAACGAAAAATATTTTTCCGTCGACATTTAGGTTAGCTAGACCCTCATAACAATATCTGTTCCCTGAATCATTACGGATTGGTTTTTCGTCGATATAACTAATTAATCTGACCCAAATAAATATGTTATCACTGATATTATGACTGTATCATAATGGTTTTTAAATCAATACTACTTCGAAAATGGTTTCTGTTCGTCGTGTTCCAAAGTGTTCCAGTTTGTAATTATCAAATGCATATTGTGTTATCTCTGATTACCAAATGCCTCTTTTGTTGCCCCTAATTGCCCAAATTCCTCTTTTGAAGGCTTATAATTACCGAATGTCGATTTTGTTGCCTCTATTTACTGAATGCTTCTTCTATTGCTTCTAATTACCGAATGCCTCTTTTGTTGCCTATAATAACCGAACGACTCTTTTTCTTGCCTGTAAGGTTGCCAATGTTTCTTGTGTTGATTCAAATTACTCAATGCCCTTTGTGTTGCCTCTAATTACCCAATGTGTCTTTCGTTGGGTCTAATTATCCAGTGACTCTTTTGTTGCCTCTGGTTACCCAATGCCCCCTTTTTGTTGCCAGGCATATCCTTTATCCTCCGACAGCTGGTCAACTGTTTCCAAATGTTGCCAAGACATCACGGTGCGAGGCAACGAAGTTGACATAATATACGATGTGGGATTCTGCGTCAACAAAATGACCATTAAGATTGGCGAAACAGTGGAGATAAATCGCCTCAACGTTAAACACAAGGTAATTTAACTGCAGGGTGGAATTTTTCTCACAAATGTTACAACAGCTATACATTATTCCCGGGCTATTGATTCTCATGAAACAAAACAGTCTGTTCCAACAAAAGGTGTACTTTTTTTTTTCTTGTACGTGAAGCAGTATTTTCTGGTCCCTTTTCGCTTTGTTTTTCTTTTTTTTTAATGGAATTTGTTCGTCTCTAATTGAAATTTGTCATTAGAATTCCTTCATTACAACCATGTTCAGGTTTTCTCACCCATTATGTATACATGTACATGAAATTATTTGAAGGTTCTGCCAGTAACATGCGGATGGTCGTGGGTTTCCCCAGGGCTCTGCCCGGTTTCCTCCCACCATAATGCTGGCCGCCGTGGCATAAGTGAAATATTCTTGAGTACGGCGTAGATCACCAATCAAATAAATAAGTAAATAAATGAAAGTACTTGATGCGCACATAGTCGCTGAACGAAATTGCCTCTGCATACACACAGTGCACTAAAAATTAACGGCATATTTTTTGGTTCGTTCATTTACATATTAACAAAAAACACGCTGTGCTTATTGTCATTAATCCCTCTGAAAGTCAGTTTACTGTTTGTCACACATAGTCACGCAGCTGGCTTCTTGACTGTCTGCTCCAATATTTCTACACTGAAGAATGTTTCTTATCCCGTCTTGTAGTGTTACGCAAAGTTTGAGGACGGAAAGTTAATCGTGACTCAGACCCCGGTGAACTCTGAGGTCAAAGAGCAGGTCATCCACCGAGAGGTCATTGACGACCAGCTGGTCATGGTGAGTTCCGGTTCCGGTCCCGTTTCGATGGATCACACTCGTGCTTTGTACTTTGTATTGAAAATAATTTAACACGAAGTAAATCCAGCAGCAAGAGAGAATCTCCATGTGTTAGATGCGTGACGTGAACGTTGTTTTGTGAAAGTTTTTTTTCTAGCGATAAATCTTAATAACTAATGTGTAGCCCTTCCGGTATAGGTGCTTACATAGTTTCAAAACTCCTGAATGCTGCGCTCTGGTACTGGTAAGATATTGGCAAGAGCTTTGATGAGAAACTCAGCTCCTGTTATTTTGTCGTGGTGTTCTCAGTTGAAAGTTGTCAATGATTTTTTGCTTTTTGCTTTCTTTTGGAGGGCAGTATTCTTGGCCAAACACAACACTCATGTGGAATTAACTATATTGATTTGATTGGCGTTAATCCTTAAATAAAATACTAAGAGTAATTAGGTATTAGGTTAAGTCTGAAGCCACGTTCACATAAAAGGTTTTGTCATTTCGACACGTTGTTCGGTACGATGCGTCGAAATCTATCAATCGTATGATGTAGCGATTGACCAAATTTTATTTCACGAGTCAATGCGAAAATGACATGTGGCTTTTAACAATTCAGTGGATTCTTGTGCCTAACTTACTTTTGTCTGTAATAACTTAAAGCAATGTCTTTCTCTCTCTCTGTCTTTTTCACAGACCGTCTACGTAGGCAGTGTAGTGTGTAAGAGGATTTTCAGAAGAAAAACCGAAAGTGACGAACTTCCAATTTATAAGAAGTCAATTAACTGTGATACATTGTACAACTTGTTATCAAGTGATAAAAACTGAGATCTCCGACCGGATCTGTAAACTTTGTGATACAAGGCTAGCAATTTTTAAACCATGATCTCCCGGTTGATTCCACCCTACTCCAGGCCAAATCTTCACCCGATCTTCATCCTTTAGATTAACACTCGCACTGTGCCGAAATTGACGAAAATTTCCGATCGGCCTTCGTAATGCCATAGGACATGCTGCACGAAAGGTTACGAAGATTCGCGATCGGATTTCGATTACTCTGCACGGAAGCTGACTGTCGATTACCGTCGATTTTGTCGTCCTGCATGGAAGTTAACGAAGATGTCCGATTGCTATCAGTTTTGCTACACGGAAGTTAACGAAGATGTCCGATTGCTATCAGTTTGGCTACACGGAAGGTGACGAAGATGTCCGATTGCTATCAGTTTGGCTACACGGAAGGTGACGAAGATGTTCAAACGCTGGCAGTTAAGCCATAAGTTTGGCTTCTATCAGCAGGACTCCGTGTGATTTGAAGGACTCTCAGCTGCAGTCCTTGTCAGTCAGCGAAACTGCAGGTAAACAACGATGTCCGACTAAAGTCCGGATGTTGGGAACCTAGGTCTAATGCTGTTAGATGAAAATCTTCATGCAGTTGTCCGTTTTGTTGTTGGAGATCACAGCTTTTACTGACAAGAATTTTGGAGTGTTCTGATATTGGTATTATTGCTGCGCGCTTAGGTAACGATAGCACAAGATGAAGTATCCTTCTTCCCGCAGTTATAACCCTGATTCACAATGTGATCCTCCACTGGATTCGCATAAGTATCGATATCCCAAGTTACACTAAAAAAAATTAATCTGTTAATGTTATCTTAGTGATGCTGGAATGTTTTCTTTTATTGCAGAAGATTATTCTGTTAAATATAACACACATATACTATTAATTTAACATAAAGACTATTAGACTAACGGGGTGTTATGTTGTGATATCACCGAATATGATGTTAAAATAACAGAATGCATTCCAGCATCACTCAAACAACAGACTTTCTGTTAAAATTAACAGATTGAATTTTGGAGTAGACAAATGATGAAAAGTTGAAAGGTTACAATTGCATTGCTGTCATATCAAGCTGATGATTGTAGGGTTTTACTGCGAAAAATTTTCAATTTTCAGTGAAATATTATATATGGTTGATGAGGGTTCTTCTTTGATTGGTACTACTCGCAAATCAGTATATTCTCACGTGGCTGAACATGCATTAACTCTGGTGCCGCACTTACCTGGATGCGTACTCTTGCACCATGGTGTGCCACATTCAGTCGAATATGCACTCACTGTGGTGCTACACCTACCTGAATGTACCATGGTGCCACATTCAGTTGAATATGCACTCAAAGTGATACCACACTTGACAAAATATGGACTTCCGTAGTCTGTTTCTTTTAGAAAGTTCGCCTATTTTCAGCTGTCTGTAAAATCAGTCATACTCTTTTCCAAAATTGCCTTTAGTCAGTTACAGGTAACAACACATGCCGTACACATTTTTATGGTTGAAGTTCACATTATTGTAAGGAAAATGAGGTTGAGCACTTTTCCTAATTCATGATGTTGAAGTCCATAAGCTTGGTTTCACCGACAAAAACCTGTTGCCTCGAGTGACGTCATAATTATTAAAAAACCAATGGCATGCTGGATATTGGGTGGTGTTCAACATGTTTTGACGGAGGGCGACACCAGTTACCTAAACTGCTATCGATTTTACTGTAAGCCTTGTTTCCGACACTCCCATATTTGAAATTGTTTACACGTTTTAGTGTAATATAACCTCAATAAACGAATTTAATTTTATCTGTTGTAGTATATGATCTCACGGCAGTGTGGTTTTAAAACTGGATATTAGGAAATTTTGTTATAAAAAAAAACAAAGTAGTCTATGTGTTACTACGTGGAGGGTGTTCCCAATGCATGTTAGTGCACCTGTTGTAAAACAAATTACTCTCCACGCCCATTCCCCAGCATGCCACTTGTTTTTGAATAATTATGACGTCACACGAGGCAGTGAGTTCTTGGCGTCGAAACTGAGCTTATGTAGTTTAACATTATGAATTAGAGGAAGTGTTCTAACTTGATTTTCTTTGGAAGAATATGGACTTCCAGCATATCCATGTGTAGAGCTTGTGTTGTTATTTATCACTGACTAAAAGCAATTTTGGTGGCGAGTATGACTGATTTTACAGACAACTGGATATAGGCGACTTTCTAAAAGAAATAGGTTGTAGTACAGTGCTGAATTCAGCTGAAAATGCACTCGCTGTGGTACCACATTCAGTTACATATGCATCGATACCGGTTTTTTGTTTCCCTTAAGCAGCTTCAATTTAATATAGAAAAGGATAAAAAAAAAATCACGTTTATTTCATGTATGAAAGGACATATTTTCGTATTTATTAAGTACATTTACTGTAAATATTCAATAAGCTGGATTTGTCGTCATTTACCCGACTCATTGGGCATATTGGCAGGATTAGGCATGGAAGGGTACACAGAGAGATCTTCGGCTTGTTAAGTTTGATCTTGCCAAGCATCTAAGGGGCTATTTATTATTATTATGCAATTCCAGAAAGTTGTCGCAAGGATTTGAAATAAACTTTTGAGAAATACTGACAATTTTAGAGAATATAGTTATTATGATTCATTCATTTATTTATTTATTTGATTGGTGTTTCACGTCGTTTTCAAGAGTAATTCACTTATACGACAGCGGGGAGCATTATGGTGGGAGGAAACCCACGACCATTACTGTGTGGGGAAACACACGACCATCCGCACGCTGCTAGCAGATCTTCCCACGCATTGCCTGAAAGGAAGCCCGCATGAGCTGGACTTTGGCTCACAGAGGCCGCATAGGCGAGAGGCTCCTGGGTCATTGCGCCGCGCTGGCACGCTAACCACTCGGCCACTAAGGCTTCTGTATTTACTATAAGGAATTGGTTTAAACTTGGAGCTGCCTGTGGCTGAGTTATTAAGGTGCTCGCCATTCAATTGCTGTATGTCAGCTCGGACTTGGGTTCTATCCCATCTTCTGCCAGATGGTCGTGGGTTTCCCCCGGGCTGTACCGGGTTTCCTCCCACAATAATGCTGGCCGCCGTCGTATAAGTGAAATATTCTTGAGTACGGCGTAAAACACCAACTAAAGAAATAAACAAATAAATCTTTCCCATCTTTAGACAGGGTTTTGTTTTTCAACATCCCCTCGGCTGTACCATTGTTCTCGTTGCCTCGCTGACATTAAGCAGTCGATGTCTATGTCTTGTGTAATCGTATAGTCCGTTATAGGTCATTCACTCTTCACCAATATTGTGTATGTCACACATGAGAACGTTCGTCAGAGACATTTGTGCCTGACATTCCTGTACTTCAACCCATAAAACTGGCCGCTTACACCGAGTATGTCAACTAGCGCAAGTTTGGAATTGCTGCAATATCCGGGGAAAAACTCACTTCTCAAGAGAATGGCCCGTGTGGACCGATAAGATATTAATAATTTGACCGACTAACTAATTGACCGACCAACCGAGAGACAGGCAGAGAGACCAGCCAACAGACAGACAGACAGAGAGACGAGCCGATCGACCGACAGGCAGCAAGACCAGCCGACCGACAGACAGGCAGAGAGACCAGCTGATCGACGGGCAGAAGATCAGCTGACCGACAGACAGGCAGAGAGACCAGTCGACAGACAAACAGACAGAGAGACCAGCCGACAGACAGACAGTCAAAGAGACCAGCCGATCGACAGACAGGCAGAGAGACCAGTCGACAGACAGAGAGACCAGCCGACAGACAGACAGGTAGAGAGGTAGAGAGGTATGAAATAAATAGATGAATACATAAACTGAAGAGAATACTTGCTGACTGTGTAATCGTATGGATTCTCCAGAACGATTATTGCTCCATAACCGATGAGATCGCGTGTTCAAATCCCACACCCGCGTTCTGGGCTGCGGCGTTATGTCAGGAAATTTGCGAGGTACCTGGCGAGGAGAGCTGATTTTCTCTGAACGTAAGCTCGGTCTATGTGAGTGAAATAATCATAAGTAACACCAAGTTTGCGCATGCAATATAAAGTACGTGAAAATGGTGTGCAGTATGTACGTTACGTGCGGGAAAGTTTGTCAGTGGCGTTATGCCATAATTATTCATTCATTCATTCGTCAGTTAGTGGTTTTCTCCTTCCACAAAATTGACCTTCAGTTTTTTTTCAGTCTTGTTATAAGCAACAATGAGATGAATAAATGGCACTGAGTTCGCATCCAACTCGGGTTACTCGGATTTCCTCCACCGATTAAACTGACAGCCATCGTGCAGGTGAACAATTCTTTGAGTATGGCATTAAGCAACAATCGAATAAATAAATAAACAAATAAATAAATAAATATCATTGACTAAGGGTCTTTCACCAATGAGTTCTCATCTTTGCATCCACTCATAATCCCGACCGCCACCATAAAGTGACAAAATTATGGATACCAATTAAGTAAATGAATAAAATTAAATAAATAAATAAACTGAGTTGCGGTAATATTCGAGTAAATAAACAGGATTTCCATAGTGACAATTTGAACCGCTCGTGTTTGAAAATGTGTGTAGTATAAATTAGTAATAGCGATGAAATGATTGCATTTGCCTGTTCCTAGGCCGGGTGTTTGATAAGTAATCATGTAAGCCTCGACGAATGATCAAACCAATCATCCTCTTTGAGAAAGCATCACCAGTAAACACTGATTCTATCACTACGTGACTCCGGAGGACGGAATCTATGTAATATTGTTAAAATGACTCACCGCGTCCTAGATTAGCTCGTGCCATAAGAGCATATCGAGTGCGTAACTCACTGATTTGTCATATTGAAGTAGAGCAACTTTTCCGTGGTGAGTAAAACCTCGTCTCTGCATCACTGCATGAATGTTAAGGGTATATTTGAGATTAAATTTTGTTCAAACGAAGTACATGCATTTGCTTTTAATAAGGTATCCTGCGTGGTAAACGAGCCAGCAAACTGGATTTGATCCACACCAGCTGGCATAGTTCACACACAAAGCGATAGATTTGATAATCTAAGATAATCAAATTTTATAACAGAGAATCTGTTGTCTCAGTAATGTGATAAAATATATTCTGTTGTTATTACATATGTTGTGTTAGTCTAATACCATTTTTGTGTTGATTTAGCAGAATATTTATGCTATATTTAACAGAATAATCGGATGCAATAACAGAATACATCTAGCATCACTGAGATAACTGTTGGACAATATGCCAAAACGTTTTCTTCCTTTACCTCAGGGGGCCTCAGTGACTCAGTCGGTTAGCGCGCTAGCGCAGCGTAATGACCCAGGATCCTCTCACCAATGCGGTCGCTGTGATTTCAAGTCCAGCTCAGGCTGGCTTCCTCTCCGGCCGCAAGTGGGAAGGTCTGTCAGCAACCTGCGGATGGTCGTGGGTTTCCCCCGGGCTCTGCCCGTTTTCCACCCACCATAATGCTGGTCGCCGTATAAGTGAAATATTCTTGAGTACGGCGTAAAACACCAATCAAAAGAAAAGAAAAAAGAAAAGAATCCTTTACCTCAAGCCTGACAATGCAACTTTTGCCATTAATTTGGTAACTGTCCACACAAATGTAAAGACTGACACCCATACAGACTCTGTCCACATTGTTTGATTGACCGGTTTGATCCTCCCACTAAAACTGTCTCCACAATCTGACATCCCTCCGAATATAAACATAATGCGCCGTCTGCACTTTCTGACGTTGTGCAACCGTGATTGACCGCGCAGACTCTTCCAAATAAAAAACCACTTGATCATTGTTGCGGACAGTCCTAAGCATGTCTTACAATCGCGCGGCATCGACAAAAAAGGCTATTCCTTAACGTTTTCCACACTCTAACTGCGCATACGTTGCTCTCAACTCTTCACTTTACATAACTTCCATCTATAGAAGATTTTGTACAGAAATCTTGAACAGAGCCGAGATCACTGATCATGGTGATGATGCAGGAAGTAATGTTAGAAGACACAAACAAGCCGTCTCAGCCTTTGTGTCTTTATAATACTTTATACACATGCAGTCTCTTTATTTAGCGTATGTACAACATGATTCTAACCAACACCTAAAACAATTTTATTGATGAATGCTGATTAAATAGTTCCGCGTGAGGAGACAAGTGATGATGATAAGCCTAAACGTATGTTTCACAAGTTCCAAAGGTCAAACTTGTCTATTGGTGGCAGGGATGTAAAGCGGAAGATAGAGAGCGACGCATGCGATGTGAGGAGTGTGAACCTTTTCGCTGGATTCAGTCATTCTCGACTTTCAGAACTTCTCAGCAAGGTCAAGGTAGATCGTCATCCGTAGTTTCGTCTCTTCTTTGCCTTGCCATTCTCACTCTCATGGGTTCATTGACCAGCTCTATGTTTTAGGCCAATGAACTCATTAAATTCACCACATTCCACCCAGCGCCTCATAGCGGACAACAGGTACGTTTTGAATTGTCATGGATGGGTTTAGGAAAGTCGTCAGGTAAGAAGGGATGGCTATCCCGTTTAAGCCAACATAAGGATTACTATGCAGCTCTGAGCAGACTGTAAGTCTAACGAATAGGTTAAGGAACAGAACTGCCAAACCTTTTTCAGGATTTCGTGCTACTAAAATACACGTGAAGGATTCTTCGTCAATCTCGCCAGCATTACACCATCTGCAAGGCTCCCAGACTCAACATGCATAAGAAGGGAGTTGATAAATCCAACACACCCAGATTAGACCCACGTGCAAATCTTCATGGACCCCCATCTGGGCATCTCAGATGAACCCCATATCAATGTTCATGTGGGAACCATACGGGCCACATGTTGGATTGCTGTCATGGAAGACTTGCTGGTCCCGGAAGATGGCGATCCATATACAAGCCACAGGCCTATGAATTGTGGCTTGTCCGACTGCAGCTGTAAATCAGGCGGGGGACAAGCCACAATTCATAGGCCACATTGGCTGTGGCCTATAATGGGTCACCATCTTCCGGGACCAGGAAGTCTTCCATGACAGCAATCCAACATGGGGCCCATATGGTTCCCATATGAACACTGATATGGGGTTCATCTGAGATGCTTAGATGGGGTCCATAAAGATTTGCACTTGGGTCCAATCTGGGTGTATTGGATTGATAAACTCCGATGCCTTGAGGTTGTCAGGCATCTGACGAAGTGAAGTGTTTCGTCTCGAATACCTCTAGCCATAAACTAGCTCGCCTTTGTGTAGATTGACAATGCTTGTGTTTAATTTTAAACTAAAAACAATACTGACCTTTGTGGATTAAGGTATCAAGATGACGTCCTTGGATACCGAATTTCCAAGTTCCCCGGCTTTCACTCTTTGTGTGGTCTTTGATGATAATTGGTTGGTCGACGACGTGCGTGTGTAAGTGACCGTTGGCGCAGTCTAACACTTGTCTTCCAGTGATATAGTGTGCATATCTGTTGACGTCACCAGTAGGAAAGCTCTTTGGTAACTTGCCAAAGGTCAGCTGTTTACCCATGGCCATCAGGTTGTCTCCACTTATGCTCATATAAGCTAAAACATTGCACAAGTGAAACAGCCTTGCGTAAGGCGGTAATAACAAAGTATAAATAAGTGATAAAGAACAAGACATGCATTGTACAGTGTCTACAAAAAGTGTATATATATATATATATATATATATATATATATATATATATATATATATATATATATATATATATATATCATTGTAGACTGTCCACAACAAATGAAGCATACAGCCTAACATTGACGCATAGTGGAGGTAAATTCCATCATTTAAGTGCTTTAAAAATAAATCACTCATCCATGCTGTGGATGACAACGGATGCGTGTACATGTACGTGTCATCTCCATACACTAGAACAGTCCGCTGGACTCGACAGCGCTTGATACGTCGTCGGAAGACTCGAGTTCGACCTCCATCCGGGTTATGCACATGTTTCTGCCACACTTCTCAGGAAGCACACGGTATATAAGTCGCTTATACTGTGACTGAGTGTCATCGGTATGACGCTCCAGTGAGGCAACAACCTTAAAACAAAGAGACATTTCGTTACATGAGATGGTTATAACTATGCTGAGAAATTAAGAAACCACCGGCAATCGTTTGTGACGTTTTGCTTGCACATGTGTTTCTTTGTCTTTATAAACACCATCAAGAGCTGAATCATAAGAGACTTCTTCTCTTAGCTCTCTGTATCCGCGGGATAAATATCTAAATATCAAAATTTGCAATATTATATATTTTCTAAATAAATTTCTTGTTTGCGGCGGGCGTCATAACTCGTCCATTTTGCTCTTATCGGCGAGTCATTTGCTCGAGATTGTATAAAAACATAAGCCTGTGTCACAAGTCGAAGAAGTTACGCCTGCCAGAGAAATTTAAGACGTGCCTAGAGAAACCGGCGCAGTGAAGTAAAGTTAGCCCATCACAAATACACTACGCCGTCGTAAAGATAAGACATTTTTAAGAAACAGAACCCAGGTTTAGATCTAATTACTATCCTAAGGCCACTTGTATATATATAATTAACGTTTGTTTTAATAACAACCCATGCGTATTGCAGGATATGAGCCAAGAAGGAGAAAGAAAGAAGAAAAAATAAAAGTAAAAAACTTACCCTTCGTAAACATCATATTCTAGGTTTATCTCAGACCATCTTTAAATATATGTTTTCCTCAGCTTTCCTACCCTACTTTTGCTTCATTTTGACTCCCCACCCAGTCACAGTATACTGATACCCCACCCAGTCACTGATTACTGACACCCCACCCAGTGATATCTACAGTATACTGCCACTCCACCCAGTAACATTATACTGGCATCTCGTCCAGTCACATTATACTGACACCCCCGCCCCAACCACAGTGTACTGGCACTAAACCGAGTAACATTATACTGACGCCACACCCAGCCACATTATACTGAAACTCCAACCAGTCACATTATACTGAAACTACACCCAGTCACATTATACTGACACCCCACCCATGAACAGTACACTGCCACACCACCCAGCCACATTATAATGAAACCACCCAGTCACATTATACTGACACCCCACCCATGAACAGTACACTACCACTCCACCTAGCAACATTATACTGAAACCTCAAAAGTCAGAGTCCACTGACACCCCACCCAGTCATATTATACTGACATCCCAACCGGTCACATTATACTCACACCCCACCCAGCCGCATTATACACACATCCCATCCAGCCACATTGTACTAACACCCTATTCAGTCACACTTAACTGACACCCCAGTCGGTCACATTATACTCACACCCAAGCCAGCCGCATTATGCTCACACCCCACCCAGCCGCATTATACCGAAACCACATCCAACCACATTATACTGAAAGTCCACCCAGTTACATTATACTGACACCCCACCCATGAACAGTACATTGCCACCCCACCCAGCCACATTATACTGAAACCTCACCAAGTCACATTATACTCACACCCCACCCAGTCACATTATACTCACACCCCACCCAGCCGCATTATACTCACACCCCACCCAGCCGCATTATACTCACACCCCACCCAGCCGCATTATACTCACACCCCACCCAGCCGCATTATACTCAAACCCAACCCAGTCATATTATACTGACACCCCACCCAGTCACATTGTACTGATACCCTATTCAGTCAAATTTTACTGACACCGCAACTGGTCACGTTATACTCACACCCAAACCAGCTGCATTATACTCACACCCCACCCAGCTGCATTATACTCACACCCCACCCAGTCACATTATACTGACACTGCAACCAGCCACATTACACTGAAACCTCACCAAGTCAAAGTATACTGACACCCCACCCAGCCATATTATACTAACATCCCAACCGGTCACATTATACTCACACTCCGCCCAGCCGCATTATACTCACACCACATCCAGCCACATTATACCGACACCCCTTCAGCCACATTGTACTGGCACCCTATTCAGCCACATTTTACTGACACCCCAGCCGGTCACATTATGCTCACACCTCACCCAGCCGTATTATGCTCACACCCCACCCAGTCATATTATACTGACATTACAACCGGTCACATTATACTCACATCCCACTCAGCCGCATTATACTCACATCCCATCCAGCCACATTGTACTAACACCCTATTCAGTCACACTTAACTGACACCCCAGTCGGTCACATTATAGTCACACCCCACCCAGCTGCATTATGCTCACACCCCACCCAGCCGCATTATACTGACGCCACATCCAGCCACATTATACTGAAAGTCCACCCACTCACATTATACTGACACCCCACCCATGAACAGTACACTGCCACTCCACCCAGTCACATTATACTGAAACCTCACCAAGTCAAAGTGCACTGACACCCTACCCAGTCACATTATACTCACACCCCACCCAGCCGCATTATACTCACACCCCACCCAGCCGCATTATACTCACACCCCACCCAGCCGCATTATACTCTCACCCCACCCAGCCGCATTATACTCTCACCCAACCCAGTCATATTATACTGACAGCACACCCAGTCACATTATACTGACATCCCACCCAGTCACATTATAGTGACACCCCATCCCGTCTCATTGTACTGACACCCTATTCAGTCAAATTTTACTGACTCCACAACCGGTCACATTATACTCACACCCCATCCAGCTGCATTATACTCACACCCCACCCAGCCACATTATACTTACGCCACATCCAGCCGCATTATACTGAAAGTCCACCCAGCCACATTATACTGACACCCCACCCATGAACAGTACACTGCCACTCCACCCGGCCACATTATACTGACACCTCACAAAGTCAAAGTACACTGACAACCCAACCAGTCACATTATACTGACACCACATCCCGTCCCATTGCACTGACACCCTTTTCAGTCAAATTTTACTGACACCACAACTGGTCACATTATACTCACACCCCATCCAGCTGCATTATACTCACACCCCACCCAGCCGCATTATACTCACACCCCACACAGCCGCATTATACTCACACCCCACCCAGTCACATTATACTCACACCCCAACCGGTCACATTACACTTAAACCTCACCAAGTCAAAGTACACTGACACCACCCCCAGTCACATTTTACTGACATCCAAACCAGTCACATTATACTCACACCCCACCCAGCCACATTATACTCACACCCCACCCAGCCGCATTATACTCACGCCCAACTCAGTCACATTATACTGACATACCACCCAGCCGCATTATACTCACACCCCACTCAGCCGTATTATAATTACACCCCACTCAGTCACATTACACTGACATCCCACCCAGTCACATTGTACTGACAATGTACTTGTGAGTATAATTCAGTCAAATTTTACTGACACCACAACCGGTCACATTATACTCACACCCGACCCAGTCACGTTATACTGACAGCCCACCCAGTCACATTATACTGACCCCCCACCCAGTCACATTGTAACAGGTTATGTAACTCGTGTCAAGAAACACGTCCGATGTTTCTGAACAGCTGATGTGGTTATAAGTGAATATGGTTATTACACGTACGACACTTCACGGTTTTTCAATGGGAAAAAGCTTTCTACGTTTAAGGGTTGTTTTTCTGGTTCAAGAATCTAGCGCCATCTAAAGGTATTCAAACCGTTCCGCACTTTGCGGTAATTATTCACTCCCACTGTTAAGGAAGGCGGGAAAAAATTTTGGGGGGTAATCGAAAGACCCGTGTGCTGAGAGTTGAAAAAAAAAATACATAGATATTTAATGCAGATTGGTAATTTTTTTATGCATAACTTTGACAACGGCGTGGAATTTCATGACGTAGCCAGCTTGTTTTGGATTAGAAGGGGGTTCCCCTCCTTGTTACCTGGTAAACAAACATCGTCTTCTGACATCCCGTGTTTTTAATGCTCGTGAATTTTAAAGTTTATGAATCTGGAGTTTTAGTAATTTTGAAAATAAAACCTAAATTAGGACTGCTTGTTTTTGGACTCGTCCATCTTTAAATAATCTCTTGGTTAGCAAAGCGGTAAATGTGAAAAGAAACACAGTCTCTCCTGACTGTAAAGGAACTCCGCTCTCCGGAGAAAACTAGAAAACTAGTCTAGTTTTCATTCCCAGCTTTGTCATGACGTTTCGTAGACAAACTGGTAACGTAATTCATATGCCTGTGTAACAGAACAATCAATTCTGCTTGGACTTGAATCGCCATTGAGCGGGATAAAGTAACCCATTGTTTGCACAGATATGTGTCGCTTCCCTATAGAAATGTGATCTGCGAGGACCCTGGCCCATTACTTTACACACAATGGGGCATATCGTATCCCCATCCCCTATATATAACAAATTACAGTCAGTAACAAGCGATGCAGTGTCACGAAATAGAGGCATGTGCTTTTTTTCGGCTCTTAGCCGTTGCACTTTGGGGTCAGCATGTGTACAGTTTTCCTTTGTGCTTTGTTAGTGAGAGAAAACCAAACCGCTCGTTTCAGTGTGACGAGAGACTTAGACACTGTAAACAATTTAACTGATATACAGAGACCTGCGCATTAAGGTTCAAAGTTCTGCAGGCTGCCGTTCATTTCTACCTGTGTGATGACGTTTTGTTGGCAAACTGGAAATGTATTACTCATGCAGCGCAAGAGAACAATGGATTGCTCAGCTTGGACCCGAATCGCCATTGAACAGAAAAAGGCAGCCCATTGACTGCAGTGCCATGTCGGTTGAATAGGCAGACACATCATGCAAAGTACCTATTTAACTTGTCATGAGTATATTTGGACGAACACCACAATCAAGACTTAAATTCCAGCCGAGTACACAGAGACCTCAATTAAGATGCCTATCCATTCGAGTGATTGAACACCCCAGTCAAGACATTTACTTCACCTGAGTAGATAGGTATATGAATAAAGACTTCGTCTGTCCCATCTGAGAAGACGGACACCTCAAGGCAAGACGTCTATTTCACCTGAGTAGACGGACACCCCAAGCAAGACGTCTATTTCACCTGAGTAGACGAACACATTTATGAAGACGTCTATTCCGCCTGAGTAGACGGACACATCCAGCAACATGTCTATTTAACCTGAGTAGACGGACACCTCAATCAACATGTCTATTTCACCTGAGTAGACGGACCCCTCAAGCAAGACGTCTGTTTTACCTGGGCTCTTTCACGTGGGGTCAATCAGCCAGCACGACCAGCTGGTTTCAAAACGACAGCTTTCCGACTGACAAGACATTTGAATGAAATACCACATACTGAAAGTTTGAGGTGTCGGAAGATAGGTTGGTCGGTCCATTACATGGACGGCTTAATAATTGATTGATTCATTGATTGTTGTATTAGTTGACTATATTGTTGACTGGTTGGTATACTAGTTGACAGGTTCACTACATTGTTGACTGGTTGGTATACTAGTTGACAGGTTCACTACATTGTTGACTGGTTAGTATATTAGTTGACTGCTTCACTACATTGTTGACTGGTTGGTATACTAGTTGACCGGTTCACTGCATTGTTGACTGGTTGGTATACTAGTTGACTGCTTCACTACATTGTTGACTGGTTGGTATACTAGTTGACTGCTTCACTACATTGTTGACTGGCTGGTATATTAGTTGACTGCTTCACTACATTGTTGACTGGTTGGTATACTAGTTGACTGATTCACTACATTGTTGACTGGTTGGTATACTAGTTGACTGCTTCACTACATTGTTGACTGCTTGGTATATTAGTTGACTGGTTCACTACATTGTTGACTGGTTGGTATATTAGTTGACTGGTTCACTACATTGTTGACTGCTTAGTATACTAGTTGACTGGTTCACTACATTGTTGACTGCTTGGTATACTAGTTGACTGGTTTACTACATTGTTGATTGGTTAGTTGAATTAATTGCTGCATATTGATGACTGGTATCACAATCCGCTATCGAAGAAACTTTCTTTACATTTTTTTTTAAACACAGATTAGTTTTATCTGTAGGCCAACATAACCGAGTGATGATATATACAGCTAGAATAATTTGTGCTCCAGTTTTTCACCTCCTAGACGTGCCACACGTACACAAAAATTCCTTCCGTGTTTAAATGACCTTTTTTTAGACACTTGTATTGATTTATGTTTGATATATACTATATACTGACATCAGTGACCACAGTAATGGGGTGGTTATACTTACTTTTCATTCCATGAATCATCCGTCTATGTTGATTATTCAGTGTGGGTTACACTGGCATGTTTGCTTACTGATGCAAAAATATATAATCAGCAGTAAACATTAAGAACAACTGACATTTGACGTGCGTTCACGTCATACTTATTTTCCACCCGAGGTCAAATGGAGGTCAGTAGACCGGAGGCAACAGACCAACAACAACGCGGCATGTGGACGAGTCGGAAAGCACGCGTCTAGTGTGATATACGGCGATATACTGATTTATAATACACCGGTATATAAAACAGCATAAAGAGTAAAACCAAGGCAGCGACAACAGTGTGATAATTGGCTAATGGTCACAACTTTTACCGATGAAATCAGGACAGTTTATATCTCTGTCAGGGTGAAAACTGAAAGTAGCAACTTATCCAGACACACCCTTAGAAAGTTGCAACCTATACATACACACCCTTAGAAAGTAGCGACCTACACATACACACCTTAGAAAGTAGCAACTTACACATACACGCCCTTAGAAAGTAGCAACTTACACATACAAGCCCTTAGAAAGTAGCAACTTACAAATACACACCCTTAGAAAGTAGCAACTTACACATACACACCTTTAGAAAGTAACAACCTACACATACACACCTTATAAAGTAGCAACTTACAAATACACACCCTTAGAAAGTAGCAACTTACACATACACACCTTTAGAAAGTAGCAACCTACACATACAAACCTTTATAAAGTAGCAACTTACACAGACACACCCTTAGAAAGTAGCAACTTACACATACACACCCTTAGAAAGTAGCAACTTACATATACAAACCTTTTGAAAGTAGCAACCTACACATACACACCTTAGAAAGTAGCAACTTACACATACACGCCCTTAGAAAGTAGCAACTTACACATACACACCCTTAGAAAGTAGCAACCCACACATACACACCTTATAAAGTAGCAACTTACACACACACACGCCCTTAGAAAGTAGCAACTTACACATACACACCCATAGAAAGTAGCAACTTACACATACACACCCTTAGAAAGTAGCAACCCACACATACACACCTTATAAAGTAGCAGCTTACACACACACGCCCTTAGAAAGTAGCAACTTACACATACACACCCATAGAAAGTAGCAACTTACACATAAACACTCTTAAAAAGTAGTAACTTACACATACACACCCTTGGAAAATAGCAACTTACACATACACACCCTACAAACGCTAATCTTTTCAACCATAACTTTATTTTATAACCAGAATCTCTTTTCATCTCACACACAAGGAAGCTTACTTTGTAAATATTAATAGCCTCAACAGAATTGTGAATCATGCATTTTTGGCGGCAATTTTATTGATGTTGTAATCCGGAAAGATGATAGAACAATTAAACGTACGGTATAAGATAGGGCGTATAATATCCTCATTTATAATGAACAGCTAATCTTTCATCCGCGACTTGATTTTCACGGCCTACTTAAGAATATTTCACTTATGCGACGCGGATCAGCATTATGGTGGGAGGAAACCGGGAAGCTAATATGTGGAACTACCCTATTTTATCATTTAAAGGAGAAGAAAACTTAAATTACAAACAAATACCACTGAAAAGAGTATGCATTTCCTCGCAGGTGCATACCATAAAAACATTCTAATATGTACCTCAAGATGATAAATTATGAATAAAGTCAACGCCAAAATCCGCTGTGGGCGACTCCATTTTGCCTAAGAACTAGTCCTGAAGTGTTCTGTGTAAGGAGGAGAATTTTTTAAGGAGTAGAACTCTTCTTCCCAGAAGGTAGCGAATTGTACAGTTAGTTTTCCGCTTGACGATCGGGAAACAGGAATGTTGGACGTAGGTTCCGAGTTTACACGAACAAGCTGGCAGTTTTAACGACTCTCATTGGCTGAACGGCATTACACGACCAGCACAAACTACAGGGTGTTAAAGATAGAGGACGAGATGGACTTAGCGATTTATTTCAGCTTTGTCGTTTTCAGACTTTACGTGTATGGCGAGGAAAAATGGCAAAATTATGCAGCAGGCACTACCAGATAGAAAAATAATGTGCTCTTTATAGCACATAGTGTCATGTTTTTAAGTTTTCTTCTCCTTTAACTCTTTGGAATACGTCTTGATTTATAGTAATACGATAATAATAAGGTTAGTAGTGGTGGGGCAATAAAAAAAACGGAACAATGGCGCCAATCACTAAGCCCAACAAATCTTGTTAATTTTGATGAACCATTTCGACGGTCAAGAGAAAAACTTACGTCTTATGTAAGCTTAGTTCTATGTACGTCAGTCAATCAAATTTGTGAAATATATCGTAAACAAATCCTAGATAGATTATCCTACAGTCAAAACACGTGAAACTCGTGCATAATTTTATTCGTCCTGTAGAAATGCATTAAAAGCTGTCAGCAGAGCCTGTCATGCAGGTACATGTAAATGTATACCTATAACGCAAACAAAGCGAGTAACAAAATGATGCGGTTTATTTCGCGGATGAATAAGTGTGTTCGCACTATTGAGACACTTTACCATACACGACCTCACTGATGAAAATGAGTACACATGAACTAGAATAAAACAATATGAAAGGGTATTGGCAACAGCTCAGAGGTTTGACCCGTTTCGTACCCGGTTTCTTGTAAAATTTGGGACACCTGGTCTGCTCTTTTTAGCAAATATCTCGGGTGGGTGGGCCGTACATTGCTCCATTATCCTTTGTCCAAAACCAGTTTTCACGGTCATAGCTTCAGTAGGCTGTACACAGGGTTAAAATGAAAACATAGCCTCAAAAACGCATGTTTCAGTGACCCACATTACATCACCTGTCAGGTGTCATTAGAGCGCGCGCTGCGCCTGTGTGACACGCGTCAATCAAGTGTCGTCTGGAAAAGTTGTCTGGCTCTAGTGTCAGAGAAACCCTTCTACCAGATAGGCACAAGTTTTGCTGAATCAAGACTGTTTTCTCTGCGGCGAAAAAAGGAATTGATCACCTTTTTAAGTAAAACAAGGCAGAACATCATTTTGAAATGTTCGGAACACGCGTTTTTTACTCTATTTTGATTCTGGTCCCATGAACAGAAATCTTAAAGCATGGAATTGAAATATGGTGTGTATACTTAGGACATAATGGCTTGTGAGTGTGTAAATTTTTTGAAGGTCACGTAAGAGGGTTTCGGAGATATTGAGTGTCAAAGTACGCCCCATTTTTTATACCCACCCGATATATGTAATTCAAGCAGGAATATCGAATTTCTTTTTGTTTTTCTTTTCTCGCATGGTCAGACCATCTAATGAAGAACATACTCATATCTTACTTTTCCAAAAGGCTGGTAAAGAAATGTAGTATTTTACTCTCTAAACAGTTAATATCTGTGCCTAATTATAGAAGAATTATACGGGCCTCTGTGGTTCAGTTGGTTAACGCGGTAGCGCAGCGTAATGACCCAGGACCCTCACCAATGCGGTCGCTGTGAGTTCAAGTCCAGCTCAAGCTGGCTTCCTCTCCGGCCGTACGTTGAAAGGTCATCCAGCAATCTGCGGATGGTCGTGGGTTTCCCCCGGGCTCTGCCCGGTTTCCCCCTCCCACCATAATGTTGGCTGCCGTCGTATAAGTGAAATATTCTTGAGTAAAACACCAATCAAATAAATAAATAAATTCATGCGGGAAGGACTGACCCAAATATGTCCAGACGAAAAAACGCCGTACTCAAGAATATTTCACTTATACGACGGCGGCTAAATAAATAGAAGAGTTAGGATAACAAGCACAAATTGGATATAACTGACATTCGACAAATAGTTCGTTTTGTCTCGTCTTAAGTTATGTGAATTTCCAGAGTAAGAAGATAGGGGGTTTGAAATTTCACGGATCGACGGACAGGCAGACTGAAAGACTAATACAGCCACCACAGTCGCAGATAAAACACACCTGTTCGGCGTTGGTGGGCTTATTTCTTTACGTATTTGTTTATTTAGTGATTTTTTTGATTGATGTTTCACGCCACACTCAAGAATACTTCACATATACAACGACGGCCAGCATATTGGTGGGAGAAAACCAGACAGAGCCACGAGTGAATCAAATTAGACAGCCCGGCCAACAAGCAAACTAGTATAATTGCTCGTCGCTACAATACATCTATAAGGTGTTTGTGCACATTTAGTTATTGGTGTTTTACGGCGTAGTCCATAACATTTCACTTACATGACAGAAACTATCATTAAGGTGGGTGGAACGAAAGCACCTGAAAGCACAATTAACTGAGTGTGATCAGAAAAGAAGCATCCATAAATGAGCGTGAACAGAACGGAAACACCCATTCACGAGTGTGCCCAGAACGGAAGCATCAATAGATGAGTGTGTCCAGAATGGAAGCATCCCATATAGATAAGTGTGAACAGAATGCACTCATCCATACATGAGTGTGAACAGAATGTAAGCATCCGTAGATGGGTGTGAACAAAACGGAAGCATTCATAGATGAATGTGACCTGAACGAAAACACCCATAAATGAATGTGAACATGACCAAAACACCCATAAATGAGTGTGGTCAGAATGGAAGCATCCTTAGATAAGTGCAACCTGAACGAATACAGCCATAGATGAATGTGAACAGAACGAAAACACCCATGAATTAGTGTGATCAGACTGGAAGCATCCTTACATTAAGTGCAACCTGAACGAAAACAGCCATAGATGAGTGTGAACAGAACGGAAACACCCATACATGAGTGTGTCCAGAGCGCAAGGATCCCATAGATGAGTGTGAACAGAACGGAAACACCCATGCATGAGTGTGCCCAGAGCGCAAGGATCCCATAGATGAGTGTGAACAGAACGGAAACACCCATACATGAGTGTGTCCAGAGCGCAAGGATCCCATAGATGAGTGTGAACAGAACGGAAACACCCATGCATGAGTGTGCCCAGAGCGCAAGGATCCCATAGATGAGTGTGAACAGAACGGAAACACCCATACATGAGTGTGTCCAGAGCGCAAGGATCCCATAGATGAGTGTGAACAGACAAAACGGAAACACCTATTGATGAGGGTGTACACAACGTAAGCAAGATTAACACCGAACTTACAACAGTTGGAAGAAGCCATGCAGGCTCTCTGTTCCACAAGAATAATTCTCTAGGTATACCTGTACTACGTAGTTAAAACAACATAAAACAGATCAGCTTTCTGTTAAAAGTGTCTGTAGAACATCCCAAACCCTAGTTATGTATGAATCTAGAGCAGGCAGACAACGTGCGTGGTATCAAGCACGTGTATGTGCCAAATACGTGCTTACTCAATCTTATCAGTTCCGCTTGTCTTCCGTTTTTGTTTGCGCAACAAGAGTACTTCATTTTGTAACTCTAGCACATGTACATTCGATTCAGGAAGTCGTAAACAATCAAATTTAAAGAGAAGCAGCTAGTTTCGAACGTCATTAGAATAATAGCTCACACAAGTAAACAGCATACTACTGACACAAAGAGTAGACCAAAACTGGACAGTCAAGAATTGTCAAGTTTGTTACAGAAAACCGAACATAATCGAGTGGCATCTTTAGTTTGTTACAGAAAACCGAACATAATCGAGTGGCATTTATAGTTTGTTACAGAAAACCGAACATACTCGAGTGGCATCTAAAGTCTGTTACAGAAAACCGAACATACTCCAGTGACATCTATAGTTCGTTACAATAACCAAAGCATTCTCGTATGGCTAAAGTGGGCACGGCAACATTCTGTGATGATTATTATTTACATTCTGTTGGGAACCTTTCTCCCCACGACCCGATAGCTGAAATTGCTCGTAAAAATGTACCTCATTCCCAATACCCTTGGTTTTCTTCACTGAAAAACCCTCCATGCTCAGACTAATTAATCCGTATACGAGGTCATGAATACAAATTCATCCAATAGGGTACAGCACATACGTGGCACAAATTTCTTTCTTGTCAAACAGATTATTCAATCGCTTCCGTTTCCCATAGTGTAAATGTACCAGTGCGCCACTCATAACGGCATGCAACCGAGCTTCGGATTCAGTTGCTGTCACGCCGTCAGTATTTTAGCGACTGACGGCATTCGTCAGCCAGCTGACAAGCCCACTGTCTTCCACTAGCGCGTTCTTTACTCACCTCATGCAGAGGCCCAAACTCTGCTGAAAGAGCTCTGATACAAACGCCCTAATTAACATAATCCAAAATAACCAATAGGAACGATGGTAACATCGTAAGCCGTAACTCTTGCTGTTGTGAAGTCACTGTCGACGAACGGAGCGGGAGAGTGAATTCGTTAAGATGGCCTGGAAGTCAGAAATCACCTGATCGCCCAGAGTGGCGAAAATAAAACGGCCAACCCGTGTTGAAACATAAGGAAAAAGGGCTATGTTTGCCACTCCTTCAACGACCAGTACGGCCTGGTTATACAAAAAGAAAAGAAAAATAAAGCTCTATAGAAGCACTCAGATTATCTGGAAAGCTGAAAATAACAAAAATCCCATGAATACACTATCGCTGACAGCTACTTAAAAATAGGCATTTTCCCATGCTATTAGGTTGAGAGGACATTTTTTTTTCACCTACGACGTCTGTTACAAAGTAGATCACGTGATTCTCTAGCTTCCAGGCCACCTTACAGACTACTGGCCAAATTTTACGAAATTTGTTGACAGAGGTCAGATTTTCAGCATAGTGGCCCACTTGTGGGCGATCGGCGACACCAGGTACTGCTGAAGTACATGTAGATTTGTTGGAAACCTGTCTCTGTGTGATTTATATCAATATGAACACAGACATCTCCACAACACCTAATGAAAATTACCACTCGTTTACCACTTGTGGGATTTTTCTCGTACGGAGTGTTTTCATTGGCTAACACAGATTACGTCACGTCGTTACGGATTCACTCGTTTAAAAAAAATCATGTTTCTTTGGACTGGTCATCGGGTCGACAGATTCAAATGGTCTGTCATGGAAAGAGTCGGCCCTATACGTCCTTGAGCACGCCTAAAATTGACCGCCAGCGTAAATACGGAAAAGTTTAAAATATGTGAAAATATGTAAAAATATAGCGTTCAATTACAACGCAATAAATATACAGAAACATCACACTGTACCGATGTAAGTACGATTTAATATATTTATTCGATGGTTAATAATGCCTTAGAACTAAGAAGATTGCAAGATATTTACAATGAATATGAACATAATGCGCAGGTAAAGTAACAATGAGAGAGGAATTCCTTCAAAAAGAGGACAAATCTCATGCCTGGTGTGTGTAGAGCATATTTAGAAGTCCAAGATCATTTATTTATGCTTCTGAAATTTGCCTTTTTCCATGTGGATATCATTTTACCTTCCAAACACACCTCAAAACACCCTTCTATGATCAATAAAACTCTCAGACTCCGGTAAGGCCCAGCAACTTTGTCACAGACGAACATTTTTACTTTCTTTTTTCAATATTTCTATATTTCAAGCACCAATCTACACGAGCTCAGCATTCATAAAGGTTTAATAACTGAAGATATTTCAATCACAAATTCAAGCTGTTGTGAAATGGTCAGAAATTCTATTCCACAAAATCCGAAATATACTGAATACTGCATCAACGGGGAACTCGTTAAAGTCCTTCACGTCTTTATCAAGACAGTTGAAAGCTGTGACCTCATCTGTTCTTTCCTCTATTGGGTCACAATTACACTGTACGTTTGCTCATAAAACATATATGAAGTACACATGCACTGCAACGTCACAAAAGAAAAAGTCTACTGTCATCTGGTCCTTCTTTGTAACTGGTCCTCGAGTCTCCCATTAGTGCAGGATGGGTAATTCCCTATTCATACATTTATTTATTTATTTGATTGGTATTTTATGCCGTACTCAAGAATATTTCACTTATACGACGGCGGACAGCACTATGGTGGGTGGAAACTGGAGAGAGCTCGGGGGAAACCCACGACCATCTGCAGGTTCCTGCCAGACCTTCCCACGTACGGCCAGAGAGGAAGACAGCAGGAGCTGGACTTGAACTCAAAGGGACTGCATTGATGAGAGACTCCTGGGGTCATTACGCTGCGCTAGCGCGCTAACCAACTGAGCCAGGGAGGCCCCCACTATTCATAGAAAACAGGGTAATTATTAATTTTGTCAATTCCAAGACAAAACTCTGTAACCAGTCTCAAAATGCCATTAGTACACTACGTATATGTATTTATGAAGTTTCTAAAGTACGTCTTTATACAATCAGTCTGTTCCCTGTTCCATTTCCGTATTCGTTAGTTCAGTGATACTAAATTCCTCAATTACACCATACTCCTTACAGACCATGTATTACTCTGTATGTTCACTTTATACCACAGCCTCTACTTGCAAATTTTGTACCGAAATCTTAAGCGCCGAAGTCACTATGATGAATCTATGCGTCGAAACAGACATTCCCATACCCTCCCTCAACCCAATAAGGAGACGAGAAGTGATGTCAGAAAACAATGTCTCCGTCCTTGGTTTCTAATCATTCTTTAAAGTCATGCATTCTCTTTTAAAGTATGCATGCTACGATTTTAACCAACACATGAAACAAATTTATTGACGAATGCTGATTAAATAGTTTCACAGGAGGACACCGCCAGTGAGGCTAAGCCTAAACAAGCTTACAAGTGTCAGACGGGCACCAAAGGTCAAGCTTATGGTAGCAGAGATGCAAAGCAAAGCGTAAAGAGCAGCACGCACGCTGTGAGGAGTATGACACTACACAACTCCATTCCTCTGTGGCAGGATGCCGCTGCCTTACTGTGGGACAATATGAACTATAACAGAATGTATTCCTGGGTATACTAAAATTATTCACTTAAATGGTTCTGTTGATGTAAGTTAATACTTCACAACACTGAAAGCTTAGACCCACAAATGAATGTTCTTGCAATTTCACAACAAATTAGGCGTTTGTTTATTCTAAACACAGCAATAGCCAAAATTTGTTTGAATATTTAGCT
Source organism: Liolophura sinensis (assembly GCF_032854445.1). NCBI lineage: Eukaryota > Metazoa > Mollusca > Polyplacophora > Chitonida > Chitonidae > Liolophura > Liolophura sinensis. The sequence goes on from NC_088304.1 coordinate 23,195,729, forward strand.
TGCTAACTAGTATCACAGCTGATGATCAAGAATTTCTTGAATAATTGAGTCAGCAAATACTGGTGATTCATTGTGTCATAATTCGGGTTTTATCGTAGGCCTATATTCTGGGATACAGACATGTCTTTTGAAATAAGTGCTCGCTTCATGGGAAGGGGACAACAGATTTGAAAGAGTTAGCTCCCATTTATTACATGAGTTGAGAGTGACCTCCCTTCCATGACAATGTCCATCAGAGTGACCTCCCTTTAAAATGGCTGCTGCATAAAGGGAGTCCAGGTGAATCATTCGTCAGATCCTGATTCTGAGGACGCTGGTGGAGAACTAAGAATTTCTTCCTCATCAGGTAACTGCGAACAGAAAGGCAAAACAAATATTGTCAAGGTAAACAATCATAAGGTAAAGAACAAAAACCAATAAAATCTGGCATGGTCTTCTCCATAAAGTCCATTCTTTCAGTAATATTTGGAACTGATGTCATGCCATGTTCAATAATGTTAAGGATACTTGTACAAAACTTGATATCATACATTCATAAATCCCACTCCAACAAAGTTTGATGCATATCACCTCTCAAATTTCACGAGAGGCCACTCTCCCAAGCAGAACTTTTGTTAACTGCTTGTGATTCTGAACGTAACCTCTATCACTCTTTTGTGTACAGACCCAACAATTCTCACTGGCAGAGCCGTCACTAGAACACAAACAAAAATGAAGGATCTGATCCCAAATTTTAAAGGTGACATCAGGACAGAGCCTAAATCTGTAAAACTCTCCACCCATCTCACCTCTCCGACTTCGCTCTCTTCTCCACTTTCTTCCTCCTTCTTGGCACTCTTCTTCTCGGATTTCTCGTCTTTCTTGGTCTTTTTCTTGAGTGGTTTGTCCTCAGAGGAACTAGAGTCAGAACTGATGAATTCTTTACTCTTGTAATCCTGGCCAGACCCTGCCTTACTCTCCTTCTTGGGGCTGCCCGCCTTCTTTTTAGGACTCTTCTTCCCACTGCTGAAAACAGCAACAAATTTTTTATTTAGTCTGGTTGAAACAATTTAAAATTCCTGGTACAGACATACAGACACAAATTTTAACATATACTGGCAGCAAGCAGACAATGCTGGATTTTTACACTGAAATGGACCTCTAGAAGTTTAGCTAGCCGTCAATTTGCCATTTACTAAAGGCTCCATGAAGTTCACAAGTGACCTCTGTTCCTGATTGGAACTTTATGCAAGATGCCATGCCTGTTAAAACTGGTTACTACTGTCCATCAGTTGCCTGGTTTCTTAAAGAAACATCCTCAGCCTGGCCTCCCTCAGTCCCATTTGCTGGTCTCTCTCAGCCCCATTTCCTGGGGTTCCTCAGCCCCATTCCCTGGGGCTCTCAGCCTCGTTCCCTTGCCTCCCTTAGCTCCGTTCCCTGGCCTCCCTCCGCCCCATTCCCTAGCCCTGTTGTCTGGCCTTCCTCAGCCCCCTTCCCAGCCTCTCTTTGTCCCATTCTCTGGTCTCTCTCAGCTCCGTTCCGTGGCCTCCCTTAGCTCCGTTCCCTGGCCTCCCTTAGCTCCGTTCCATGGCCTCCCTCAGCCCTGTTGTCTGGCCCCCCTCACTCCCATTCCTGGCCTCCCTCAGCCCTGTTCCCTAGCCCTGTTGTCTGGCCCCCCTCAGTCCCATTCCTGACCTCCCTCAGCCTCATTACCTGGCCTCCCTCAGCCTCATTACCTGGCCTCCCTCAGCCTCATTACCTGGTCTAACTCAGCCCCATTCCCCGGACTCCCTCGGCCCCGTTCCCTAGCCCTGCGGTCTGGCCTCCCTCAGCCCCATTCCTGGCCTCCTTCAGCCTCATTACCTGGTCTCCCTCAGCCTCATTACCTGGTCTAACTCAACCCCATTCCCCGGACTCCCTCAACCGTATGCTCTGGCCTCCCTCAGCCCCATTCTCTGGCCTCCCTCAGCCCTATTCCCCGGCCTCTCTCAGCCCCATTCTCTGGCCTCCCTCAGCCCTATTCCCCGGCCTCCCTCAGCCCCATTCTCTGGCCTCTCTCAGCCCTATTCCCCAGCCTCCCTCAGCCCCATTCCCTGGCCATCAGAACAATTCCCCGGCCTCTCTCAGCCCCATTCTCTGGCCTCCCTCAGCCCAATTCCCCGGCGTCTCTCAGCCCCATTCTCTGGCCTCCCTCAGCCCTATTCCCCGGCCTCCCTCAGCCCTATTCCCCGGCCTCCCTCAACCCCATTCTCTGGCCTCTCTCAGCCCTATTCCCCGGCCTCCCTCAGCCCCATTCCCCGGCCATCAGAACAATTCCCCGGCCTCTCTCAGCCCCATTCTCTGGCCTCCCTCAGCCCTGTTCCCCGGCCTCTCCCAGCCCCATTCCCCGGCCTCTCTCAGCCCAATTCCCCGGCCCTCCCTCAGCCCCATTCCCCGACCTCTCTCAGCCCCATTCTCTGGCCTCCCTCAGCCCCATTCCCCGGCCCTCCCTCAGCCCCATTCCCCGGCCTCTCTCAGCCCCATTCTCTGGCCTCCCTCAGCCCCATTCTCTGGCCTCCCTCAGCCCTATTCCCCGGCCTCCCTCAGCCCCATTCCCCGGCCTCTCTCAGCCCAATTCCCCGGCCTCCCTCAGCCCAATTCCTCAGCCTCCCTCAGCCCCATTCCCCGGCCATCAGAACAATTCCCCGGCCATCAGAACAATTCCCCGGCCTCTCTCAGCCCAATTCCTCAGCCTCCCTCAGCCCCATTCCCCGGCCATCAGAACAATTCCCCGGCCTCCCTCAGCCCAATTCCTCAGCCTCCCTCAGCCCCATTCCCCGGCCATCAGAACAATTCCCCGGCCTCTCTCAGCCCAATTCCTCAGCCTCCCTCAGCCTAATTTCCCGGCCTCTCTCAGCCCAATTCCTCAGCCTCCCTCAGCCCAATTCCCCGGCCTCCCTCAGCCCAATTCCCTGGGCTCCCTCAGCCCAATTCCCCGGCCTCCCTCAGCCCAAGTCCTCAGCCTCTCTCAGCCCTATTCCCCGGCCTCCCTCAGCCCAATTCCCCGCCATTCTATCTTACCTGGCTTCCTCTGCATCGCTGCCCTCCTCAGCTTTCCTCTGATTGTACTCCTCCATGGCCACCTTATACTCTTCCTTTGCCACCTCAGCCAACTTCTCCCATTTCTAAAACAGAGACAAATCTAACGTTGTAAATTCAAAATCAATTAAACAACCAACCACTTGAGATTGTTAACTCCTCCTTCAAAGAGGACGCCACTCCTGCTGGCTTATTCATATAAAGTCAAGCTTTTTTGGCACTTTCCTGAATCCAGACGGGATCAGTTCAGCAAAGCCTGGAGGTTTCTTCTGTTATTTATTTATTTATTTGACTGGTGTTTTACGCTGTACTCAAGAATATTTCACTTATACGACGACAGCCAGCATTACGGTGGGTCGAAACCGAGCAGAGCCCGGGGGAAAGCCACAGCCATCTGCAGGTTACTGGCAGACCTTCCCACATATGGCTGGAGAGGAAGCCAGCATGAGCTGGACTTGAGCTCACAGCAACCGCATTGGTGACAGGCTTCTGGGTCATTACGCTGTGCTAGCATGCTAACCAACTGAGCCAGACGCCCCGCTCCTTCTGCTAAAGGCTGTTGCTTTTTGAATGAGACAAATGAATATGTTTACTTATTTATCTGATTGGTGTTTTACGCCGTACTCAAGAATATTTCACTTCTACAGCTGCGGTGAGCATTATGGTGGGAGGAAACCGGGCAGAAACTGGTGGAAACACACGACAATCGGCAGGTTGTTGTCACATCTTCTCACATACCAGAGATGCTGGCCAGAGAGGAAGCCAGCATCAGGTGGACATGAACTCACCGCATCAGCACTGGTGAGAGGTTCCTAGTCACTGCGCCGTGCTGACATGCTAACCCCCTTGGCCACCGAGACCACATGTTGGTACGGAAATCAGTTGCACGTTTATTTACATGTAAGTAGTCGGAGGGCACGGCTGTTTTATAAGTTACAAAATTTGCCTCCTTTTGTATAAGGCTGGAGAACCCCATTCTGGAGTTTTCCAAAAATTTCAACCAGATGGAACGGAATGATGGAATACATGGAACAGAATGATGGAATACATGGAACAGAATGATGGAAAGCATGGAACAGAATGATGATGAAATACATGGAACAGAATGATAGAAAGCATGGAATAGAATGATGGAAAGCATGGAACAGAATGAGGGAAAGCATGGAACAGAATGAGGGAAAGCATGGAACAGAATGATGGAAAGCATGAAACAGAATGATGGAAAGCATGGAACAGTATGATGGAATACATGGAACAGAATGATGGAAAGCATGGAACAGAATGAGGGAAAGCATGGAACAGAATGATGGAAAGCATGGAACAGAATGATGGAAAGCATGGAACAGAATGATGGAATACATGGAACAGAATGATGGAAAGCATGGACTACACAACCTGCTGTTTTGTTTATTAATACTTACAGTTTTATCAGTAATTTCTTTCCACATTTCCCCTGCTTTCTTGGAGATCTCTGTGATGGTAATGCCGGGGTTTTCTTTCTTGATTTTCTCTCGGTTTTCATTCAGCCAAAGGAAGTATGCAGACTGCGGCCTCTTGGGACGATTCGGATCCTTGTCACCTTTGTTCTTCTTAGCTCTTTTCTTCCTGCCTTCAGGCTGTAACAGAAGGCAACAATATTTAGTTACATGACAGTTGCTTAGATGCTATAAAAGTCTGTCCTTTGGTTACAAGAAAAAAAAGAGTGCCCAGAACAAACCATCAACCTTTGTTAAGTTTCTGATAAACTTTTCACAGATGTCAGATACAAACTTTTGTGTTAAAAAAGTGGAAGAGAGCTAGTCTTTAAGAAATATCAGACAGTGGAAAGTACCCTCAAGGCACTTGTATATCTCACGACCAAAGTTGTCCGCCACTGAGTCACATCCCTAGATGCGAGCCAGACCTCAATACAGAAGCTTCCCAAGGGACTTTTTGTCCCAAAGTTTGCTTGTTTGACCATGTTTAACATCCCAACTGTGTCACATATTAGCAGACCAGTCCCAACTCAATCATGTCCATGGAGCTGCCTCATTGCAACACCATGCAAAAGACAGCAGCGTATCCTAAGACACGTTACCAGAAGAGGGAGCGTCCAGATTCACAAACTCGGACTAACACAGCCTCAGGGCTGAACCCGGCATATCTCGTCTAGAAAGACAGAGAGTAAGACTATAACACAGAGCACTCTGGGAAGAAAACAACATTCATGTTGCGCAAAACTGTTAGATTTAGAATGTTTCCTCCCAATTCTACATCCCAACCCCCTTATAAGTCAGTACACTTCAAAACAACACTTTAAACCCAGCATGGATTATCCACTCCCTGGAATGTTACTCACCACTGTTTTGGCACTTCTAGATTTCTTCTTTTCTTTCTTTTCCTTCTTCTCTTTTTTCTTTTCTCCTTCTTCCGATCCTTCGTCGCTTTCATCGTCCGATTCACTGGTTGTGGATGGATTACTGTCGTACCTGAATGACACCACAAAAGCTGTCAGCATCCTTGTACGCATTGGACTAGCTCATCTTATTACTGTAATTCTTCAACCTTTCGCATGTTTGCAAGGTATTTATTCAAGCTTATCTTGAAGGTATTATTCTGCGTAGACTGATGAAATTAATTTATGAAGCCCTAAAAATGGTCAATATAACCATTGTAGTTTCGTCTCCAAAATCAAATTATAGAATGTATAAACTGCTCTGGAAGTTGCTCTTTCATATGCGAAAAGGTTGAGGAATTAGGGTTTTAAAAATACTTCGATCAGATCATGACTGAGGTAATTTGGCTAATTAAACAGTTATAAAAATTGTGTTACCATTATCTTCTACAGTAGACAGTTCTCCGCTTCTAAAGTGCCATGGATATATTCATTTACTGGCTATTGTTTTACGCTGTACTCAAGAGTATCTCACTTATATGATGACAGCTTGCATTGTGGTGAGAGGAAACCAGTCAGGACCTAGGGGAAACCAGCGACCATCAGCAGGTTGCTGCGAGACCTTCCCATGTATGAGACCGGGGGAAACACACACAACTATACGCTGGTCCTGGTTATCTGTACACTTTAAACAAAATTATGATAGGGGCTGTGCTTTGTCATCCAGGCCAGGGGGCACTTTCGCAGAACTTGCATAATTCAAATAAATTTCTAGCAATGTCTTTTTTTTTTCTTCTTGCATATGATATGGTTTGCCTCACAGCCTCAGAGTTACCAAAAAATAAAACAAAAACATCTGCATGTACAATGCTTTGTGAATGTAGGCCACAATCTCAGCTACGATGATGTGATACGCTACAACGTACAAAATTCCAGCACAGACTCCATGTCACAGCCACACATATCACTTAAAGCTGGCTCCAGGCTTGCAAAGGCTATTATGCACACACAGAACAACAACAACAACACAGAAAACAACAGGACTTACTCTTCTGGAACTTCACTGCCACTCTCTCCTGGGTTGAAGGATTCATCTGAGAAAGACAGAAGACAAATCAGTTCATCCCGATATATTATTATCAAAAGACTACAAACTGCCAAGGTGTATGAAACACCATGAAGAAAAATACATTAATAACCAACTTTGTGTCTCCGCTTAGTTTATTTCTTTTTTAATGTCAATGATGTTTTATGCCGAATATTTTATTTAATTGACAGTGGCCAGCATTATGGTGGGAGGAAACTAGACCCAGCCCAAGGAAAACCCACGACCATCCGCAGGTTGCTGGCAGACAGATGTATAGCAAATGAAAAAAGTAAACAAGAAGATACTGCTGACAGAAGAAACAAAACCAAAATTATAAATACCTGGTGTATTATTGCCTCCCCCTCCCAGTTCCTTGATCTTCTTTTGTGAGAATACATCAGAATTATAGTAACAGGTTTAATGTAATCAATATACTAAAACCACAAGCGGTTTCCAATGAAATTTAAGACTCCTCAAGGGGACCCACACGGGTCATCTACTGCTTACTGTCACGAACACTGCTGTCCTCACTTACCTGAGCTATCACTGTCTTCATCATCATCTCCACCATCGTCTTCCCTCTCCCTTCCCTCTCTCTTCATCCTCTCCAGATAAACACTGCTGTCCTCACTCACCTGAGCTATCACTGTCTTCATCATCATTTAGACCATCGTCTTCCCTCTCTCTTCATCCTCTCCAGATAAACACTGCTGTCCTCACTCACCTGAGCTATCACTGTCTTCATCATCATCTCCACCATCGTCTTCCCTCTCCCTTCCCTCTCCCTTCATCCTCTCCAGATAAATACTGCTGTCCTCACTCACCTGAGCTATCACTGTCTTCATCATCATCTCCGCCATCGTCTTCCCTCTCCCTTCCCTCTCTCTTCATCCTCTCCAGATAAATACTGCTGTCCTCACTCACCTGAGCTATCACTGTCTTCATCATCATCTCCACCATCATCTTCCCTCTCCCTTCCCTCTCTCTTCATCCTCTCCAGATAAACACTGCTGTCCTCACTCACCTGAGCTATCACTGTCTTCATCATCATCTCCACCATCGTCTTCCCTCTCCCTTCCCTCTCTCTTCATCCTCTCCAGATAAACACTGCTGTCCTCACTCACCTGAGCTATCACTGTCTTCATCATCATCTCCACCATCGTCTTCCCTCTCCCTTCCCTCTCTCTTCATCCTCTCCAGATAAGCATCATGTTCATCTTCCACATCACTGCCCTGCATGTCATCATCATCAACCTGCTTCTGCTCAAGGCAATACAAAACAGACCGATGAAACGAAAAGAAAACAATACAATACACCTATACACTTCGCTTAAAATTTCCCAAGAAAGTGCATTTTTTGCAGGGCAGTTGCAGGGATAGTCTGTACAGCGCATGTGCCACTCTCTACTTCAAGGTCCCCCAATGGCACGACACTAAGGTCACAGTGATGAGACAGGAAGTGATGTCAGAAAACACAAAAACTGTCTATTATACTTATACACATGCATTCTCTTTATCCAAAGTATGAAAAACATGATCCTAGCGAACCTGAAACAATTTTACTGACACCTGCTGATTATAGGTCCGTGGAAGGACATCAGGCATGAGGCTAACCCTAAACAAGCTCACAGGCGTTACACAGGTCCTGTGGTTGAGCTTGTCTAGAGGTATCAATGAGGTAAAAAGCGTACACGCTAATAAAGGTTATTAAATATTACTTTTGGTCTTGAAACTTATATTTTCCAGTACAATATTATCAAACCTTCCGAAACGCCTTTATGGGTTAAATAGAACTCTTATAAGCCGGCAACATGAGTACATTAATCATAGAAATATTTTTCGTATTACATAATAGTTAAAATAGTTTTGTGCTTTGCAGTGCCAAATAAACAGGTAAATCCAATGGGCAATGACCCGCATGCTCAAAAACATGAAACAGCCAACTTTAACGAATGACTGAAACTGGAAGTAAGTTTCAAGGTCTGGGGGTTTCACAACATTAATGACTTACCTTTGAACTCATACCTCCGATATTCTTGACCCGAAGCTTCTTCTGGGATACGAAGTCATACAGTTTACCGTACTCATCTCTGAAAACCAACACATTTACCACTGAGTATGGTCAGAAATCTAGTTTGTCACAAACATTTACAAAGATAATTTCATATCACACTTGATTTTAAGCCATGGTAGAATTTCCTGTAAGGAAGAAACCAATTCTGATCACTGTAATACCAACATGAGAATTTCGAGTTACACCATTAGGACATTATGTCCCTTTGTCATGTGACGTCGTTGATTTAACACACAGTGGGTCAAAGCTCTGTATCACAATGAATAATCCAAATACTTACTTTTCAATTCCCACAAAGGTGTACACTGTCCCTGATTTGGTTTCCACGTCGAAATCAAATGATCTTGTGCTGCCTGCACTTCTGGCAAAGTTGACAGCAGCTATCTCGTCAAATCGGATGTGCATGGGTGGCTTGTGTACAAAAATAAACCCTCTCTCCAGAGGGTACAGCAGACCTGTGGCTGCTTTGTAGGAACAGTTGATACACTGGTGACCTTGATGGCTGGGAACAAAGGTCAAGGTCAACTAGAGGTCAAAATCAATTAGAGATGAACTCCAAGTAGAGGTCAAGGTTAATTGTACACTTACCTAAACATCACACATAAATATCTAACCAGTGAAATGAAACATTGGTCTAAATATTTTTTTTAAAATTACAAATATATATCATGTCAATATACTAAATATTTAAACTTCACCTTTTTCTGTGATCTCCTTTGCAAAAACTTATCAAACAGGGAGGATAAGATAATGCGAAGATTAGAGCAGCACACTAGTATTTCAGCCGAAACTGATAATCTGCTGTGTCTGGTTTTTGTTTTTTTTTTTAGTTACTTATTAAATGTACCTAGAGAACTAATGTTTAACTACTCACCTGGTAAAGCCACCTGGTACGGTAATTTTGCGATTAACGACTGCTTTGAACACGCGACTAATGACTTCATACTCCAGACCAGACATCTCCTGTGTCAATTTACCATCATACTTTTCCTTCAACTCCTCCCTGCAATTTGAAGAGTAAATCCTCACAAAAATTACAAATTCTCACAATATAAAATCAGTGTTTCATATTAATCAGACTGTAGTTATGCTGAAATACAGTTGTATTTTCCCATTGTTTTATCCGCTAAATTCCAATTTCATATGCGAGTCACATATATATATATATATATATATATATAGCAAAAATTTTTTCTGAGAAATTGCAGAAGTTTTTTTCTCCTACTCTTGCTAAAACAAATATTAAGTTTTTGTTTACAGGCAAAATGAAACATTTTTCAATGTCGTCATAGGGTATAAAAACAAAAATCAAAACAGAAAAATTCTTGAATCTGAGGGAACATGGACTGTCCCAGCTACTGATCTTCTTGAAGACATATTTATGTGATCAAAAATAAAATAAGACAAAATAAAATAAGACAAAATAAAACGGCGAATTTTCAATTTTTATGATCTTTTTAGATTTTTTAGCGCCCTGTCCCCTGCAAAGCACAAAATAAAATTGGTATCACCTGGGTAATTAAAAATTTTTTGGAACTTTTTGAGTACAAACAACTGCTACAAGGAGCAAAATTGTTCATGGTTTACACAGAGAGATCCACACAGCAGTTCCACAGACACCTTGTGGTGTAATTGTCAAGAGTCTGGAACTATGACACACTTTGCTCTATGCCTGAAAACATAATATATTCTAGCCTAGGACAGCTTTCTAACTGATGCCATATGATCGAATTTGGTGTGAACCCAAACCCACAAAGGCACATAGTAATAACAAAAAAATATCAGGCGCTGAAGACACAATTAAACCCTAACCATCAGATGGGTGTAAAAACAAAAATTAGGTAGGCAAAAAAAAAAAAAGAAACATCAGGTGATCAAAAAAACACTCACTCTGACAATCCCAGTTCTATCGTCATCTCATCCTCTTTATTGAACAAACTAATCAAGAAATGATAACGCGTCTGGCCCTGTTTGATTGGTGGATCTAAACTCATCTGAAAACCAATCAAAATGGTGTGATCAACAGTTTAAACCTGAACAGATTTTAATGTACCACATACAGATGATTATGGATTGGTCTGTATCTTAATTAATTTATTTTATAGTTGTTCAATATCATACTCAATAACTGAAAACTTTTTTACTTATACAATGGCAGTCAGTTTTATGGGTGTGGGAATTTCAAGTGGCCTGCAACTGTTTTAAACCTGCGCACGATGTATCCTAGCCAGTGATATATAACCACCTTCATCTACTAGACCACAGACTGGACTTTAATGACAATTTTAAATAGGAAGACATCATAAATACATTATATATACCACCTTTTAAAAAGCATAATATTATACTTTTAGAACTTTATCGATCTGTGGACTACTAAAGTGGTTTTTAAAATTCCGAAATGATAATAAATAAACAGTTATTAATCAAAATAATTTAAAATATCTTAAACATTTTAAAACTGTTAACATTAATGTCTATCTGGCTTTCAGCTTCTAAAATGGACAAATCCTTCAATTCCAATAAGTCACAATAAATTTAAGCAAGTCTCATTAATTGTTAGTAACACTGATAAATGAACACAAGCAGAATAATAACACAACAGACTGAGGGAGACAACTCACCACAAAAAACATCTGCCGGCCATCTTTATGTGGCAAAAGGAAGAGACGCAGCACTGTCGTATATGGGATTTTGTAGTCAAAGGTTTTGCCATGAAGCTGTAGGAATGTTGGATATATCTTGATATCGTAACGGCCTCTGCAAAACACAGACAAAACAGTGAATGATGGTTTGAGTAATCTGAATCTCGGATTATTTATTTCATTGGTGAGTGCTAGTGAGTGCTTGGGGTTTAATGTTGTACTTGTAATTGGTCACCATTGTTTTGGGTTAGAGTTAAGTTCAATTGAAATAAAACTTGCTCTGCAAACTGAAAAATTTTCTTTCTGTCTTTTAACCTTTTTATCACAGATCTATCGAATCCGTCTGATCGTGGGGTGTTACCCAAAAAGCAGCACAAACCTTGGAGTGAGACACTGGACTTCACTGAAGGCAGCAATGGACTCTCCCGTGGCCTGGATGATGTCTGCTTTAGCTATCACATTGTTGTAAAATTCCTGTTAACACACCATGCAGGTCCATTTACAAAAAATCCTCAAAAATGAGTCATATAGCGTTATTGCTTCTTTTAATTTCTATATAAATTTCTTTTTTAAGAAGATGTTCTCCTAGGCTTTAAACGTATATGTACAGGTATAAGAATAAAACAAAGAAGATGATGACACAGATTTTTCAAATCATTATAGTTTGTTTTTCTTCAGGCTTTTAGTTGATTTCAAAATTATTTCGATCATACTGCGTGGCAACACTTGACTGACCAAAGACAAGCATCACCACAGAGACAGGTCAACTTTCTCACCTGCACTGTGTCTTTGTCAGGTTGGGTGCTGTCTGTAGGGATAAAGAAGCGCATCTCCATCAGGGACACGGCAGCATCATCGTTCTGATGGAACTCCAGGGTCACCTCGTTCTTGGCTGTCGTACTGTGAGAGACGTTGCCAAGAGGAACCTCGAAAGCAGTCTTCTTGTCAACATTGAACGACAGGGAGTTTCCTAAAATATGGTAGAAAAACAAAACTTTATAACTGATACACTAATGAAAATTTATTATCTTCAAACGGCAAAGTAATTCATATTTTAACAGAAATTAGGAATGATTTGCAAATCCTTTACAACAGCCTAAAAATTCTGCCCAAAGTTTTGCCATCAAGTTTCATCAGAAAACTTTCACAACCAGAAAAACCAAACTTTAATCCGGAATTTTGTTATAGAATTTAAACCATTTTTTGACTTGGAGCCATCAGGATTTTGAATTTTTCACTGCTATTTTTACAAGTGAGCACCATATATTTCTTAAAGAAAACTACAGCAGCTTAATGCAATAGCAGTGTTGCATTGTTCTCCCTGAAAGACAGAAACTACCTACCCTTAAAATCTGCCACGCCCCAATTCCATCCCTTGACTGAGAGGTCTTTTTTTTCTAGTGTTGTGTTGTAGTATTTAGACACAAATTGTGACAGCTTTTCATATTCCTGCAACAGAAGACAGAAATCAAACATGTGCACAATTATGACAATTGTGACAATTATCAAACCAGAGTAATATATAAATATGTAATCATTAACCGGCCATCTGAAATGCAAAAGTGGCATACTGGGCGCTCATGGATCTTTGATCATAAAATATCAGGTTATCTGGCTTACTGTCTACATCTATGTGTATGTACTTAAAGTCAAGGCCTTACCCCTTCTTTGAGACCATCGTAACGATGAATTGTGCCATTCTCTAACATCACTTTGAGGCAATAACCCCGAGCCCTCTTCATCCATGTCACGGACTCAATGTCATTGGGATTATATTGATCAACTTTCCCCGTTTTGATGTTCTTAAATATCACTAGATTGCTCTGCAATTTCAGCCTTCCTGGATTCTGTGAAGAAAAAAACATCATCTCTGTACTCCACAAATAGATGATATATCGTTTTATTTACATAACCAAACTTTCCACAATGTTTTCAAAATCGATCAGTCTCGAAAAGGTAAAACATCTGGTGCAGCTTGCCCCACACGTTCTGTCTACTTTCCTGTAGTGTAGGGTGTGATACAACCACATGTTGTTGTTGTAATTTTCATTCATTTATCACACAGGCATAAAATTAGAGGGACATTGGCCGACACAGTCGTTTGTTGTCACAAACTTTGCCTATGTTTCAGATGAATGGGCTTACCAACGCTCCCCTGATTTCCTGGACTAGATCTGAATATTCCAGGAAGTCGCCCATCGCTGTAACCCACCAAGATCTCCTCTTCAAAATGTTCTATCCTCGTTGTAGTTGTAGTACACTTTTCCGAGTCCTGCGTCTTCCGCTCCTTTCGAGCGCCGCAAAGTCACCTGTCTAATATCAATTTCCTACACGATGAATTGGCATACAGAAAAGATGTTCCCATTTCAAGATTGTTTCCCTCTTGAAATAGCATCTATACCATAAGTAATTATTGGAAATCAAGATTTGTGATAATATATTACATCATATAATCCGACATACGTTCACACACTATCGTCAGCTTTCAATGAGTCCTGACGGTTCTCATGTGGCGGTAAACAAAAATATGGCGGGAAATCCCACATGTTCTGATCCACGTTTTTACGCTTTCGTTTCCCAAGTTTGCATGAGAACTGGGAAGGCCAACCCATCGATAATTCACCACAACACAACATATAACCACGTAGAAATCGCCAGTCTTTCGCACTAATCAAATTAAATGAAATTTTATTCGCAGTCTGTCTTTTTTTTGTGCGTGTGTTACCTGGCAAGGTATGAGCTCCCGTCTGTCTGACCTTGACCCCGGCGTGTTGACATGACGTCATCGCTGTAACCCACCTGCCGAGCTCCATTTGCGGTTGTCACTCATCGAGGGGAGGCATTTTGACAGTACCTGTAAGGTAAGGATCAAAGACAGCGCATTTTCTTTCGACTTTTAAGTCCACTGACAGACTTAATAACCCCTCCACGCGTAGTTGATTGTTTTTCTGTGACGGTCTAAATAAACGATTGGCTCGGGACGATTGGGAAGTTCTTCCAGTCTACGTGCACTATATACAGTATGGATTCCGGTCACGCTTGAGTCACATTTTTATCTAGGGCTAAGGTTACAATAATATTTATACAAATTTTACATATAACAGTGAATAACTGCCCGTTCCATGAGATAGTTATGAAAACAGTTACATTCCTTTTAATTTGGTTTATTTTTTAGTGCCATATAGACCAACTCACTACCAGGTATTTATCCAGTCTAGATGAATAATGAAGTCTGTCAGTGTCATATACATACACTTCTTAGAAGAGAAGCAAGCCATGTCAAGTGTTGCAATAAACCTGGTTTGTCTTAGGTTGCGTACGTGTTAAGTCGCACGTGCTTGTGCATACTTTCGTTTGAATATTTAATTATCTGATATTAATGACCGCCATGACTTAATGAACCACACCTATACCCAGTTGTGTCACAAACTTACTGATATAAAACTAAATCTGTTCATATACAGAGCCTGTCAAAACTCTGAACCTCATGATTTGACAAGGAGATGTCATTGAAGAAGGGTTTATGTAGCTGAAATATTTAAGTGTTAGTTAAGACAGGGTAAAATTACAGTGTTCAGTAATCAATATAGACTACGTCAGGTATGTGGGTAGATTCCACTTCCTATGCTAATTAATGAGCAAGCAAGCAAGAGGACTTGATATATTTTTTTATTGATTTGATTGGTGTTTTACGCCGTAGTCAAGAATATTTGACCTATACGACGTCAATCAGCACGATGGTGGGAAGAAACCAGGCAGTGCATGGGGGAGATATATTTTCATGTCAAACTAAACTTCAAGCCTTTGTAGCTAGGACTGGTGTAAAATACTGTTAATTTCATTCATCTTAAAACAAAACGGAATAATCTTTTGAGGTCAGTATGCTAGAAGTGTGATAGACTTCATTTTTAGCTTGCCTGTATATAGTATGTCTGAGTGTCGGCATGCAATAGTGGAGAAAGTGATGTTAAACAAAATGTTAGAGGTGGTATCTTAAAAATTACTTCAGGTATTGAGCTCAGGGTTTAATGCACACATGTAGAGCTGAAAAGCAAGAGGTGGATATCCCATTGTTGATTGGATGTGTGCATATTAAGTACTGTAAATTACTGAATTGTTGACTTAGTGTATTGTGTGTAAGAATCCATGTTAAACAAAGTGTTAGGGGTGGTATCTCCAAAAAATTATGCATGTATTGAGCTCAGGGCTTGCACACATGTGGAGCACAAGGGTGATACTCCATCGTTGATTGAGTGTGTGCATATTAAATACCATAAGGTACTGAATTCCTGACTTAGTAAATTGTGTGTAAGAATCATTGTTAAACAAAATCTTAGGGTTGGTGTCTTGAAAAGTATTGTATGTGTTGACCTGAAGTTTTACATGGTGGTAAAGCATGATGACGCAAAGGGGATGTCCCATTGCTGATGCTCTGTGAGCGTGATATTAGTTACCCTAAATTACCAAATTTAACGATTTCTGTTCTTTATGCATTGAGCTGAAGTTTTCCTGTTTTCATGCATTCATGTGTCTCATGCAGGCAAGCTCTTTGGTAGCCTTGCTACCAATTCTAAATTAAATGAATGTGATATGCCTGCTTCTGTAACATTATCAAAAATGATATGGAGTATAAAAAGAAGTTTGAAAAGAAAGAATACCAAGGGGCAAACAATTTCATATGTTGCGTAAATAAGTTATTAGGATTGTTTGAATGAATGAATACTCTCTTATCTTTTCTAACATACACTGCACTGAGAATTAATATTTTTTAATCAGGCTGAGTTATTATTTGACATCCATTGAAAGTGATAACTGTTATTATGCCTGACCTTTCAGTGTAACTTTGTGACTATGTTTCTAACCAATATCCATGACTAGAGCATAATCGGTGTGCACAATTGATTCTTGATCAGTTCACTTACCTGGAGTGATCAAACATACAGCTTCTGGTGCACATCCAATTAAATGGCTCAGTGATCACGAAAGACGCTTGATAATTAATCTAATTTCAGTTTTTGTTCTATTAATTTCTTTTTATGTCTTCACACAATAAATGAAGCGTGTCCAATCCCTGAGGTATTTAATTGCCCTCAGTGATGCATGCATAATGATAATACAATAAAAAGGAAGGTAATGCTACATGGTTGATTTTAACCCAATGCACAGCTCAACACCTACACATAGTCGGTGAGTATTTTATTAAACAATCATTGTTATGAATTTGCACATTCTGAAAGCAATAAATTTTATTGTCACTTGTATTCTTTGTTTCTAGTTACATTGCAGTAGATGTGTTTATAGTATGGCCACACCTGTTAAAATCGACAGCAAACTCTCAATAACTGCACCATATTGCTAAAAGTTGATGTCGTCTTGCACTCAGGACCCATGTTAAGTGGATGGTAATATATCAGATAATTGGCAAGACTGACCCATGTTTAATGAAAGATAGGATGTCAAAAATGTTCATAATTTCAGAAAAATAAATGATTTTGCTGTATTTGTTGTGTTTTATCTACTTCCATGTTGTTTTGCAATCATATAAATGAAATCTGATACATTTAACGTCTTTAAGCCATATTTGAAGACTTGTGTTTTTTACAAGCAGATAAATTCACTCTGTAATAATGTCAGGCCAGTCAAGGTCAAATACAATGGCATTTTGATATCTCTTAGAGGCTCTCGAATTATAGCGTATTCTAAAAAAAAAGCCAAAACTATGGGGAATCCTGGATGATAATTTTAGTTTTTTAAAAGCTCTGAACAATTCCTTATTTTTATGTTAACTGAATGTACAAAAAGTCATAAGTAATATGGACAATAATATATTATATAAATTATAAGATATTAAGCTAAGGCTTCTTTATGTCTAAAAATACATGTATTTTAGCCCAAATTAAAGTACTAAATGGATGCCCAAGTTGAAAAACTCTGTTTGATGTATGCATACGGGTGAACATGTACTTAGAAACTGACCTGGAGACTTCATTACACAGTGGTTGATCACACATGTAGGCACATGAATGATGGCTACATAGGTAGAACTTCATCGGTTACGCTCCGCTGGTCATTTCTGTATCTAGTTACACATTCACGTATTAAATGCATCAAGTACTAATAAGTGATTTCATGTTTTATGGAATTTGTATCAAATTAGGTTTTTTACACTTATAGCTGGATCAGCCTTGTGGTATTTCATACATAGCCACAAGTTAATCTCTATAATTTGATTGCAGTGGTCTGAATTCTGAGCTGGCTGCATCTCTCAATTGGGAGACAAGAGTTCTATCCCCTGTCCGGGTGTGGTAAAGAATTCAAAATTGGCCACCTTGGCCAATAGTCTGTCAGTGTTTAAGATATGTGCCGTAATTGGGACCGGGTGGAGTGCTGTTGGGTGTTGAGTGTATGAAATGCACAATTATAGTAAATGTATGATCAGTTTTATATATCAATGTTTATGTACTGTAATTCTTTAACCTTTTTGCATGTTGGCAAGGTGTTTATTTAAGCATATTCTGAAGGCATTATTCTGTGTTGACTCTGAAACTGGAGAATCCAAGCAATGTTGTTTTGTCTCTAAAATAAAATTAAAAATGTGCACAAACTGCACTGAAAGTTGCTCTTTTATTTGTGAAAAAGTTGAGAAATAAGGTATTTCCAATACAAATGCATCTTTTTGTGTTGAAAGTGGCTTAAATTAATCAAACCAGAAATTTTCAAATCTAGCACCTATAGTTGTATATATATATATATATATATATATATATTGGAAAGACAAAAACACCAGTCAAAAGATAATTTATAACAAAGATTGATACTTTGAAGACATTTCTTTTCATTTCATTTGTGCACTCTTATTACACTCCACAGTTATTATTCCTGTGGTTGGTTAATCTGACATATGTATGTAAATGACCTTAAAATTTCACCATCAAAATTGCCTTTGTAGATGAAAATAAATGTCATTATATTTTGTTTTTGGTGCTGAAACTTCAGTTTTTCCAGTGTGGTATCATTTTACCTTCCAAGCAAATATAAAAAAAATTTCTTTCTAACATCACTGGAACTCTCTGTCTCAGAATCAGGCAAAATGTTAAACTTCTGTAGTCCTGTACTAAATTTTAGGCCATTTGCCATAGTACTGACGGCTGGCTCCTCTTATTCAGGTGTGTAGATGTTTGTCCCCATTAACCTTCCACACCTGTCATTCCTAGCTTACCCTATTAGTATACACTATTAGTAACCATGACAATGGATTTTGTTGTCATTCTGCTGGTGTCACTCAATTGAGTAGATCATTTTCATTTTTGATATGATTTGTTATTAGTCTTCTTTGTCTTATAATTGTGTGGCAAATATTTTATTGAAAAGCATTTAGAAAATTCTGTGATATATAATTAATTATAATATATATTATGATATTATTATATTCAGTACGTAATTGTATGGATTTCTTGAACAAAGTCACATCCATTCCTTTGCTATACATGTACGGTGCCTAATCCCTTGACCTTTTTGCATGTGAAGACCCGCTAAATTTCAGTGCAATTTATGCACATTTTTAATTTGATTTAAGAGACAGTACTAGATTGGCTGGATTGGCCACTTTAAGGGTTTCACAAAAAGTGTAATTTTATCAGTCAACACAGAATAATGCCTTCAGAATACGCTTGAATAGACGTCTTGCCAGCATGCAAAAAGGTTGAAGAATTACATTAGGCATTAAGCTGAACTTACATAGGTTTATCACCAGAATTAAATTATTAAGATGTGCAAAATTCCTTCCGAGTTTCCCTTTTACATGGAAAAGTAAAGTGAGGAATTAGTAGGGTGTACCTAAGCCGTCTTTAACTTGACAGGTCCATGATAGGGACTAAATATGGGGGGGGGGGGGGGAGGTGGGGGAGACAAGGGAGAGAAAAAAGGTACACAAAATGGCCATGGTAGTAAAACCTGGGTATTAATAGGTCAGTGACTATACCCTGTATATTTGCACATGTCCTGCTAGGGGAGGTGTTTTCGCCCAGCTTTTATGTGATAACATTGTTTTCTTTGTGTGATTGAGGAAAACTGTGTCATTCTGTGCTCTCTCTCTATATATATTGACAGCGGGTACTGCCTAGACAGAGAGGACAGAGTTGGCAGAAGAGAGAGAGAAGGATGATGTTTTCTTGAAGCTGTCCCCAGGCTTGACTTTACTCCTGTCCTACTTGACTTCCCTGGCCAGCTTTGTTGTGTGGAGGATACAAGCAAGCGCTGACAGCCAGCCAGCCCTGGGGAACAGCTTTTGTACCCACGGCCCATCTGTCCCCACTCAAGAGACTAGTCTTAGGAGCTGATCAAGTCCCAAGTCCCCAGGCAATAAGCAGTGTAGCTGTCTTTGTGTGTTTGTTTGTTTGAGATTTTCATTCTGGTTTTTTTTTTTTTGGATTTTTTTTAACAATCAGTGCCTACTCAATGGTGCCTTATTAATGTTGTGATGCAGACGGATTAACCACAAAGTGACTTAATTTCATCATTTATGTGTGAATCGTCTCAACCGAGAGTTTGCTGTGTGTTAAGCCAACATTAACCTACCTCACAGTTAGAAGTTAATCCTGCAGCAAACTCTGCATTGAGTTGCAGAGCCTTTTCTAGCGGGCTTATTTAACCATGGATTCGGGCTCGGATAACCTGTTTGCGCGAAGTAGCTCTACAAATGGAACCAATACTCAAAATACAACGACCAATGCTCAGAAAACAAACTGGTTCTCAGGAGATTCGTTCGGGGAGACCGACACTGATGACCTGTTCGCCTCTCTGGCCAGTAGACACTCTATCACCACCACAGCTGACCAGCATGCCATGGAGTTCGACCCTTTCGCAGACAGCTCCACCAGCTCTAAGGGGGATAAACTGGATCCATTTAACACTAGCCCTTTTACAACAACGACGACAATGGCTGTTAACGATTCTAAGGGAACAGATTCGTTCGAAAGAAATAGCAGCAATGATTTTGATGACCTGTTGAATTTTGATCCCCTATGTGCACCCACAACGGCTGACGCAAAAAAATCTGAGGCTGACCAGAAGGTAAGATTGTCCACAAATTAAATTTTAAATTTCTTTGCGGCTTCCTTGGCTTGAAAAGCTTGTCTGTGGTATGTACTATCTCCAAGCAAAAGTAAAAACCTGTGCACCGCACTTGGTGCAATGCAAACCTCTCCAGGGCCATATCTAGAAAAAATTTGAAGGTTCTGACCCCAAACTTTAAAGGTGTCATATTGTGACAGCGTGCGTGAAGAAACTTTCTGAAACAAAAAGGCGCTTTCTGAGAGCTTCTGAATCTGTAAATGAAAGAAATTTGTATGTAAACTTAACTTTTTATCGGTAAAACCATCATATTTACCTGTACCTGTTATTTTTAATGCAGCTTGATTACATGTAGTTTGGGCGCCCAACAGTTTGGGAGAGTCCTCCAGAGCTAAAATGGCTTTTTTTTTTGTTTTATGGACAGAACCTCAGATCATGTTTGAAACCCATTCTGACCCATCCATATGATTTTCATATATACATTTTCTGAATTGGCTTGTTTGATATCATTGGATGGAGGTTGTAATATTTCACTTAAGTTGCAGGTTGCACTGCTACTAACTTTAATAACCATGTTGAAACAAGCAAATCTTTGGCATGTTATTTTCTGTCTGTAATAACTGCATTGTTGTCAATGTACGTTACTCTTAAAATGTAAATAAGTTCCTTATTTTTTTTTCTACTAAATGTTTTAGTTTCACTGGTTCAGGGTGAAATATATGTATTATATCTTACATATACATGTAACGAGATCATTGAATTCAGTAAGGGAGGGGCCTCCATGGCTCAGTTGGTTAGTGTGCTAGCGCAGCATAATGACCCAGGGGACTCTCCCCAGTGCGGTCGTTGTGAGTTGAAGTCCAGCGCAGGCTGGCTTCCTCTCCGGCCGCATGTGGGAAGGTCTCCCAACAACCTGCAGATGGTCATGGGTTTCCCCTGGGCTCTGCCCAATTTCCTCCCACAATAATGCTGGCCGCCGTCATATAAGCGAAATATTCTTGAGTATGGTGTAAAACACCAATCAAATAAATAAATAAATTCAGTAAGGTAAGAGATTCAACACTGGGTTATTTCTGTACAAATTGATACATGCACTTATAGTATGTGTACAGTAACCTACCAAGCACTAATGTTCCAGACTTTTTTTTTTCTTTTCTTTTGTCTACGGAATAAATAAATACAATATTGCGAGCTTTAGTTAGCTTGTAAATGGCTCATGTAGGCCAGCTTTGGCTGTATACATACATGTGCACTGTGGGGTGCTCAGTGGTACAGTGCAGCAACAGGTGTTTTCATAAAGCAGGGCGTAGGTCGACATGCAATCGTAAGTAACTGGGTATAACTCAACACAGTCGTAGGGCTTATGTCGAAAAGTTTGACAAAACATTATGATCATGAGCATCTGTCGGTGTCTGATCAGATTCAGTTTTGGTCGACTACGACTGGCAGCAACTGTGAGCAGATACTTAGCAACAGGGCTGTCATGTGACCTGTTCATGATGGCTGGGGGCCTTGTACACGATGTGTGGATGTAATTGATGTAATGTCTAATATACCATTTCTTTTGAAATTTAAGGTTTCATGGAAAATTTTCTCGTCCTTTAGGATTAGTAATAAATTAATAAATTTAATTATTAAATATAGGACAGACAAATTTAATAATTTGTTCTAATTATAAACCTCTCCCTCTTTACACTCCCTGCCTGTGCCTAGCAAGAGGCGTTATACAAGCATGGGCTAAGCCTCCCCATGTCGATGAGCTATTTTCCTCTTCATTGGTCCAATCTGTGTTCGCCATTTTCATGTAACTCATCGCGTGATGCATCACTGGGAGCAACTGTGACCAACTAGACACCTAGATTGACAGATCTGGGTACAACTGGATATTTCCAGTCGCAGAAAAATAGAACGTGTACAACTCCAAGCGACTGCTATGCTTAGATCAACTAAAACGGGTGTCTGATCATATGCTGACAATTACTACCAGGTGTTCCTAGTAGCTTAGAGTCACCAAAAACCCAGATGCTCTCAATCGCAAGGTTGATCTACGCCCGGCTTAACAATAATGAATATCAAATATATTCTGAGCTCACTGATGAGAGAGCCGGATGATGGATTACACAAGTACTCTAAATCATCTAAATTTTCGACCAAAAAATTACATTTTTCCAATCAAGCCAGTAGGATGTCATCCTACCAACCAAACAAACCTTGAAACACTTTTCTAACATCAGTAGAATTCACGGAATTCCAATCCAAATAAACAACTCTGCCAGGAATTAAATTTTAAGGACATTTAAGGTAGTTAGGGAGGCAGTGTTTTATATCAGTGTACCTATTACTGGTTTCTCACTAGGCAGCAGAGGGGCTTCTGTGGCTCAGTTGGTTAGCACGCTAGTGCAGCGTAGTGACCCAGGAACCAATGCGGTCGGTGTGAGTTCAAGACCAACCTATGCTGGCTTCCTCTCCGGCCGTACGTGGGAAGGTCTGCCAGCAACCTGCGGATGGTCGTGGGTTTCCCCCGGGTTCTGCCCTGTTTCCACCCACCATAATGCTGACCGCCGTCATATAAGTGAAATATTCTTGAGTACGGCATAAAACAACAATCAAAAAAATAAACAAAAAAAAAACTAGGCAGCAGAAGGCAGGAATGATAGTGGTACAAGCAGTGGGTGCACCTGCATGCAGACTGGAAATAAGCACATACTGGTGGACACTTGGTCATGGTATAGACCAGTATACCATTGCATGCTGGCTTCCTCTCCGGCCGAAGTGGGAAGGTCTACCAGCAACCTGAGGATGGTCGTGGGTTTCCCCCGGGCTCTGCCCGGTTTCCTCCCACCATAATGCTGGCCGCCGTCATATAAGTGAAATATTCTTGAGTACGGCGTAAAACACCAATCAAATAAATAAATAAATAAATATACCATTCAGAGGATATACTGGAATCACCCTGTTTGTCTCTAGACACGATTTTGTACATGCATTTCCTCGCAAATTACAGCACCGATTTTGATGAAACTTCCCATAAGTCTTGCCTACTGTTAAGTTTAATGGCAATCAGGTAATTATTTTCCTACTGGAGCTTACTTCACACCTCCTCTGTCTCCATTGCTATCAGAGCTTTGGTGGCCATAACATTCAGTAGCAAACAGTGGCACTTTTTATGTCATCTTACATGATGCTTGATCACTAGCCTTACACCAGTATGAGATAGCTCTACATAATCTGTGTGTCATGAGAACACCTGTAGTTCCTCTGCTCTTGCATGCAAAAGGCTGGCAGGAACCTCTATGGCTGATGTGTTCATGTGCTAGCCCACAATGACCCAGGAGCCTCTCATCCGTGTGGGTCTGCCAGCAATCTGCTGATAGTTGTGGGTTTCCCTTGAGCTCTGCATGTTTTCCTACCACCCTATTTGCTGGCTGCTATTGTTTAAGTGAAATATTTTTGAGTACTGTGTTAAACCGCAATAAAATAAATAAATAAAAGGCTGATGGTTTACTCAGGGCATTCCTGTTTCCTTCATGTATAAAAATGACCACCATCATGTCACAGGTAATTCTTCCTGTAATGCAGGTATTCTTGAATACAATGTTGAACCCCAGTCCAAGAAAAAAAAAATAATAAAAAACTTGGTAGTTCATATGTATATGTCATATATGTGCTACTGCGCTAGTCAAACATATAATAAAAGCTTTTATACGCATTTATACATGCACCTGGAATAGACCCAGATATAGATTTATTCTCCCAGTATCCATGCAGGTATGAAGAACATACCTGTATATACCCGAGTGTATAGATTTCTTCATTGATTGGTGCAGCTTTCTGTGATACTCAGGTGAAGTTGGACGTTTATGATAGGTCATTTGGAGTATGGTGCATAGCATGTAGTGGTAAACAACAGTCCATGTCAGACACATTCGTTTTAAATGAATCTTCTATTTACTATATATCATCAAAGTTTGTAGCATGATCATCATTTACCTCTCTGGTCGTACATGTACTTGCATGTGGGAAGGTCTCTCAGCATCAAGATGATCATCGGTTTCCTGGAGCTCTGCCTGGTTTCCTTCCACCATTTACCTCTCTGGTCGTACATGTACTTGTGTGTGGGAAGGTCTCTCAGCATCCGGATGATCATTGGTTTCCTGGAGCTCTGCATGGTTTCCTTCCAACAATTACCTCTCTAGTCGTACATGTACTTGTGTGTGGGAAGGTCTCTCAGCATCCGGATGATCGTTGGTTTCCTGGAGCTCTGCCTGGTTTCCTTCCACCATAATGCTTGCTGCCATTGTATACATGGAAGTGAAATATTCTTGAGTAAGGTGTAAAACTCCAGTGAAAGAAATGAATAAGTAAATTTGCATGTCTGTATACATGTACATAAAGGATTGAGAATTTGGGGTATATAAATTTACCTGCATGATAAAGTCATTGCTGTTTAAGCTCTCAACATTTTTTTTTTGTTCAACATTGCAACAGTTGATGTGTTGTACATCTGTAGCTCTTGATCCACTTCATAAAACAAAACATCAGTCAATCTGATAAACTGTTAATTATCAGTTGTTCGAAAGTATATTAGAAGTTAAGCCCAGCAAGCAACCTTAGTCATGTTTGAATAAATTTATTAATTTATTTATTTGATTGGTGTTTTACGCCGTACTCAAGAATTTTTCACTTATACGACGGCGACCAGCATTATGGTGGGCGGAAACCGGGCAGAGCCCGGTTGAAACCCACGACCATCCGCAGGTTGCTGACAGACTTTCCTACTTACGGTCAGAGAGGAAGCCAGCATGAGGTGGACTTGAATTCACAGCGACTGCATTGGTGAGAGGCACTTGGGCCATTGCGCAGCGCTAATGTCCTAACCCCTTTTGGCTTGGAGGCTCCCAAATAAGACTTTAATCAACGTGTACACATGCTTGTATGTAGGCATGGCGCTATAAACGTTCAGTATATGGTCGTAATTGAAATTATTGCACATACCCGAGCTATAAATTCTTATAAGAACAACATAATTACATAAAGTAACATGAACGTCTGTTTCTTGTACATGTATGCTTATGCCAGTGTCTACATGTATTACAGTTTTAATAAAACTGTGCACCTGTTTTAAATGCTTATACAGGTAATAATTAAATAATTGATAATAAATGCTGAATGTTACATTGTAATACTGACATTCCAGCACATACATTGTATAGTGGCAAAGCTTTGAGAGTTTGGTTTCTCAGCATGATAGCTTTAGTATGTGTATGTCTGCATCAAATATATACCTGTACCTGATAACTACAAGGACAATTTGCCCCGGATCAGAGTTGAACACCTTGCCTGCTGACAACAGGCGCCTGCTTGACATGTTTAACCCTGGCACATGAGCGTGAACAGTGGCTTGTGTGTTAAGCAGGCTCGTACATGCGTGTCCCCTTCGTTTGACACAATCGTAAACTCGTTAGGTTTCACGGGGGTAATTATTAGCCATTCACATCAAATAATTGATTTTTTTTTAATCAGTAAATCTATTTGATTTCACACCTGTGTCAATAAGACTCTACAATGTTAGGATCAATGGTGCCTGCTTAAATATTATTTTATTTCACCTGAATGCGTTCCAAGTCAAACTGCTGCCAAAGTTTTGTCACTCACAGGTGTGCACGCCAAGTTTACACATTTAACATGTCTTTTAGACCTAGTTTCTACCACACATTATAGACATACCTGCCAATATATTCACCAGCTCCTTCAAGAATCATGGAATAATGTAAGTCTTTCAGTTTTAAGTTACCATGGTTACAGTGTGATCAGGTGTGAGCTCTAATGTATAATTATAACTCAAATTTATATTTTCATATTTTGAAAACTTGAAAAATTGAATGAACTACATGTGCTCAGACATTGTACATACACTACTCGAACTCACAGTACGTGGCAGAACAGGTATAAGTTGTCTTCTTTGTATATTAAGGATGTATAAATTTATAGTAGTTATTATGGTGTTTTGGCAAGGCAGTAAAATTCAGTATGTTCTTGTTTTTTGGGGGGTTTTGTGGGTTTTTTTTTTTTTTTTTTTAATTTTAGCTTTTTATCAACCACTGTTGAAGCTTTTTATGTTTTTGTATTCACATATGACTGCGAGTATCTAAATTCATCATACGTAAATGTGAAAATAATAGTTAATAACTTTAATAGCTATATCAGACATGCCTGGTGGCAGTTAAACCACTCAGTTACCTCCACTGATGACATATTTAAACTTCTCCCTTCATTTCTGGTGAAGATACTCGACATTCATGTATAATGATGCATATGCATCTGAGAAAATTAAAAACTGCAAATTTGTTTCTATGTGTAAATCATTATTTTTATTGTCTGGCTACAGTACATTGCTCATACACAATAGAATAAATTATGTAGTTTTGGTATCAAGAAATTTATCTGGGATATCGCGTAGCTCAGGAATGTCAAGGTTGTTTCTCATGTCCGCTTTAATTTTCTTATCTGATAGTCTAAATGGGGCCCTCAGTGGCTCAGCTGGTTAGCGTGCTAGTGCAGCCTAATGACTGAGGAGCTTTCAACAATGTGGTCGCTGTGAGTTCAAGCCCAGCTCATGCTGGTTTCCTCTCTGGCCGTACGTGGGAAGGTCTGCCGTCAATCTGTGGCTGGTTGTGGGTTTCCACCGGGCTCGGCCCGGTTTCCTCCCACCATAATGCTGGCTGTCGTCGTATCAGTGAAATTTTCTTCAGTGCAGCGTAAAACACCAATCAAATAAATAAATAAATAAATCACAGTCTAATTTGTGTAAAAGGATACAAAATTGACACTGATCAGCTGAATAGCAGAGCTAGATTTCAGCAGTATTTTTGTGATTATAAGATAACAGCAAAGCGCAAAACAGTTGCGTGAGCGTACATGTGCATATGTCCATTTATCTATTTATTTGGTGTTTTATGCCGTAGTCAAGAATATTTAACTTTAATGACGGCAACCAGGATTATGGTGAAAGGAAAAGAGGCAGAGCCTGGGGGAAACCCACGACCATCCGCAGGTTGCAGGCAGACCTGCCCAAATACTGCCAGCATGATCTGGACTTGAACTAACAGCGACCACGTTGGTGAGAGGCTCGTGGGTCATTACGCCACGCTAGCGCGCTAACCAACTGAGCCACAGAGGCCCCCTTTTTCTATATACATACATGTACTAGTTCATTGTGAGTAACTGTACTGTGTCTCACCTTAAGTTTGGATTTAAAAAATGCACTTTCAGAAACACATCTAGGCCTTGAAATGATATTTTTGATGCCAACACTTGGGTTTTTCTGATAAGAAATCAATCAAACAATCAAAAAAAACTTGTATATGTCCCTGTAAAGTAGATGGATCAATCAGAGTGAAACAAAATGTTTCACTTGAAAAATGCATTACTTTAGGTGAAATGCAGTACTTTGATTTCAGTGTACATGTTTTATCTGCTTTTTTCATAGTTAACACTAACAGCAACCCCTGCCACCAAGTAAGCTCATTTAATTTATTCACAATGTAGCTCAGTTTCCTCCCCCCCTCAAAATTGCAACAAACAGAAAAGCAGCCTACTCACATGTACATACTCTGTGTACAAGTATTTAGTGGAGGTAACATATTTAGCCGATTTTGAGGAGTTTCCAAACAAACTTGTGTATTGTGTACATGTACACAATACATAAACATGTTGTACACAGTGCATAATCATGTTGTATGTGTACACTGTATATAAACGTACATGTACACAATACATAAACATGTTGTACATGTACACAATACATAAACATGCTGTACATGTACACAATACATAAACATGTTGTATGTGTACACTATATATAAACATGTACATGTACACAATACATGAACATGTTGTACGTGCACACAATACATGAACATGCTGTATATGTACACAATACATGAACATGTTTAGGGTTTTTCCATATCAGTACCTCAATTCAACTCATTTTCCAGCACTTCAGGCACATAGACATCTGTATGATGTCCAGAATTGAATGGAGAAGTAAATCCATGGATCTGTTCACATGTACTCTGTACAAATAGCCACGCATGTTTAACATTGACCTATATACACTGTACATGTAGTGTGTACAAATAGACCTACATCTCCTGTACATTGATTTCACCTCAATTTGTTTTCAAATGCAGTCATGACATGGTGTTTGTTGTACTCTCCACCGTAGGCTGTAGAGCATTTAAAGTGGAAGATGTGGAAACTGGTTTCGTGACATGTTTAAATTGTCACATCTCTTCAGTGCGTTTATTTGTTTATTTACTTGATCGGTGATTTACACCATTCTCAAGAATATTTCATATATACGAATGTAGACGAGCATTATGGTGGGAGACTAAGCCTGTTTACAAACAACCAGACATATGTTCCCATTTAGTTGCTAGGTCAGATACACTTCTTCGTAATGTGAGACAAATGTGAACAATACATGATATTGTTCTGTAGAAAAAATTCGCAGATAAGAATATTACATGCATGTGTTCATCGGTGTAAAATCTCATTGTGTTGCTCGCGAGTTTTTATAATCAGACATTTAATTTCATTTCTGCTGTTTGATAATTTTTATTGTACAAACTCCAGCATCTGCTAGTGCAATCTGTATACGGGAATGTATTATTGTTGTCAGATAGAGCGTGTGAATATGTATATTCTTGCATTTCACCTGAAGTTTAGTATACGTAAAAATGAACTTTGCACTTAAATGTCTGTAATAATATGATTCTTTGTATTCCATCACTTAAGTGTTACATCACTTAAGTGTTCCATCACTTAAGTGTTTCCACCAACAAAAAGTTGATCAAAAAAACTCTCGAAGATCTTTCTCAGTTGGAAGAATTAATCAGTATCAAGCAAAATGCGTAACTTGAAAGAAGGTTAAAGGTGGAGAAAAACTAAAAATGACAAAGTTCAGATGAAAGAGTGCTAAAAGTTGTTCTTAAATGTGATCTTCAATATTTTTTCAGATTTTTGCTAAAGTAGAAAAAGACACTTGATAATAATTTTTGTATGGTGGGTATTGGGCACCACCTTTTGGTGTTTATTGTCTTTGTTTAATAATGTCAAAAGTGAGGATGTAACACAGGTTTAATAAATATTTTTGCTCTAGAATTTGTTTTGTTTAGCTAACAAATGTATTAAACCTCAATTTGGATCATATTTATTTATATGAATAAATGCTTGTCTAATACATTTATTAGACAAGCATCACATCCTTATTTGGAACATCGCTATGCAACAACGCTAAATACCAAAATTTGGTCCCAAATACCCATCATACCAAAATATTTTTACTCTTTTCTCATGAAAAAAAAAAATCCCAAAAAATATTAAAGATCATATTGCAAATATGTTTTGACGCTCTTTCATCTGATTTTGGCATCATTATTATGTTTTCTTTTCCTTTAACTTCAAGGGAAATACAGTACATGTACATGCCACTGTTATCACATTTGACTTCTACATTGTAGTGAAAGCTGTTGGCTAGAGGTTAGTTTATGTTTGTACCCTTACAAGGAGTGAGTGAGTGAGTGATTGGGACCCTTACCAGGAGTGCTTGCATGCACATGTACATGTGTTATGTAGAATACAGTCAGTTAAACTATTAAGGAAATTTGAAAATTTATACAGTGCATTTGATTACATTACATGTAGATGATGTAGATATGATTTTCAATATATACACTGATAAATCGTAGATATGATTTTCAACATACACACTGATAAATCGTAGATATGATTTTCTAGATAAATCCTGATAAATCCATACCAGCAAAAATCACATTCAACCCGTCTTGTGCATGCATTCCCTCGCCTTGCAGCATGTTTTTTTGTGTTTGTTTTTTTTTTTTTGAGAAAATTATATATTTATGCTTTATAATTAAAACATGGCACTGCCTGACAGATGTGAGCTGTTTGACACTGCCTGGTATTCCAAGCATGATACTAACATCTTGTTATGCCCCTCTGTTTGGACAGAGCTCAGGAACCTCCGGTGACAGTTTGTTTGCGGACCTGGATCCATTGTTTTCCACAACAACTTCTGTCACATTGACTCATCAGGTAAATATTGGTTTTTTATTTTTTTTTTTTTTTAATTTTATTGGATATATTGGGATTTATGGGTGTTCAAGTACATAATGTTTGCCTTAATTATCCCCCTTTTTGTATATCATATGTCCAAAATGTATGTATAAAATGTACATATAAACTGTACAGAATTGTGTTTTTAACAAAGGTGTAAAGTTGAGAAAAAATGTTTGTTGACATCTGGCAGATTAATTATTAATGGTGCCAATTTGAAAATGTATTTCAATTTGCTTTGTCGTTGAAAGGTGCATGTACATGTACACATGTGAATTTGTATTTATTTATGTATTTGATTGGTGTTTTACGTGGTGTGAATTTATAGAGTAGTACCAGTATGTCTGATATGGAAAACATGCATCTTGTATTGGAGATCATGGACAGCTGGACACTGGCCATGCCTGCTCATACATGTGCCTATAGACCTTTACCTGGACAGAGAGTGTAAAAAATATGTTAGCGTGGAACTTAACACATAACTTAACACAGTAGTTCTGTTCTGTGTATCTTGGGGTTGAAGCGTTGATCCGTGTCAATAGGCCTGCTCTGAATTACCTCCCTTGTTGCACAACAGTGACTGTGACTTAACGCGAGATAAGTTTTTGAGGCGTGAAACTGCGAGAAGCAGGACCTCGCCTATGAAAGCATGCTCGATGTAGGTTGTGTCACGACAAGCACAGATATTTTCCGGACAACAAAATGTGAAAAAAAAAAAAGCATGATATGTCTTTGAGAGTTGTCTTAATGTAGAGAGATCTCAAATGAAGTTTGTATTTTTCAGCTTAAAGGAAGAATATATAACATTTTGCTAAAGCTGTCTGTTGTATTTTATTAGGGTCAGGATTTTTGGATTATCTCCGTATGGATTAAAAAAAAGGCATAATGTTTATCCTGGAGTTCCAAACATGTTTACAGAATTGAAAGCTGTCTTATAGCAAGGTCTTCAGCTGGCTTATGCCGCTTTAACTTCGATACTAACCACTGACCATTTTCAGAGGTTCCATCTAACCACAGCTTACTTGTACGCAAACACCTCGTAAATTGGAGAGATACCTCAAGGGAGGTAATTGGGTGCTGCACTATTCCAATACCATGTTAACATGTGCATGGAAATAAAAATTTGCATGTACCCTAAATTACTTAAAATTTCACCGACAAAGGTGCATTTTTAGAGGCAAATAAATGTCACAAAATATTATTTTTGGTGATGAAACGTTCAATTTTCTATTAAAATATCCATCGATGTCCCAAGCAAACCCCAAAACACCTTTCTAAAAACCTTTTCTAGAACTCTCAGAATTGTGGGAAAATGGGCAGTTTAGTCATGAACGAAATTTGTGGTCATTTAGGGTGTATGTACTTGAGTGTAAAATCTGGGTTATTGGTAAATCAAATCTTGCGTGTACTTTATGTACATGTACATGAATTTATTAATCTGAGTGATAACTTGTACATACATGTGTAGTAACTAATGTTACCTGTTAGTTTCTGTGAGTCATCTACTGACTGCAATGTTGATCTAATTCTTTAACCTTTTTGCATGTTTGCAAGGTGTTTATTCAAGCATATTCTACAGGCATTATTCTGTTTGACTGATAAAATCATATATTTCTTGGGAAGTCCTGAAATTGGCCAATCCAACTAATGTTGTATTGTCTCCAAAATCAAATTAAGAATGTGCATAAATTGCACTGAAAGTTGATCTTTCATGTGCGAAGAGGTTGAGAAGTAGGGCTCTTCTAGCTGCCTGTATGATACTTTTTAGCGTTAATTCGTTGACTGTGTGCTTGCTTATATACACATATACACATGCCCTGGCTAATCATGTACACATCTGTGTTTGTGTAAAGTCAGCTTAGTACTGTTGTGTGGTTCATGCTACTGCATGTACTCACTGCAGCATACAGTATGTATATAAATATCTAGATATACATGTACATGTAATGTCTGCATGTATCTGACCTAATTCTGTCAGGAAGTTTTAGAGCCACTTCCATTTCCGTGAGGAACAATATGACCCTGTCCTTTTTACTGTGTGTCCAGACATGACATTATTACAGTTATGTCCTTGAGAAGTTTTATTCCACAAAGTTCTTGCTGTTCATGCTGTCACTGATGGTTAGCTGGATACATTGTACTGGTGCATCTACCTGGATAAAAGCAATTGAATAGAATTTACTCCCAGATTATCTGATATGCTAGTGGAAATTTCATGAGCACAGCATTTAATACCAATCAAATGAATATATAAATAAACTGAGTAATCAGTCTAGCAACAGTCAAATTACATGTAAATGTGATAAATAATCTGCCCAATAATTAAATAATATAATTTAACCCAGAGTGTTAGGGCATATATTAATGGTATATTATCTCATCTTGCATACATGGAATTTAAAGGTCCCAGAATTAAATAAAGTTAAATTCAATTTTTAAAACTACCTTTATAATCAATATTTTGAAACATTCTGAGAGATTGTTGTCATGGCAGCAAACATACATCTCTATTTACATGTACAATATATGTAAAGGAATACCAAAAAAAAATCCGACCTCAAAAGAGCATTTTTGGAGGAAAATAAATGTCATGAGATATTACTTCTGGTGATAAAATTTACATTTTTCCAGTAGGATGTCATCCTACCTTCCAAACACCTCTCAAATCACCTTTCTAAAATCAAGAGAGCTCTCAGAATCTGGAAAAATGAGCAACTTAGTCATGGGCAAAATTTTATGTTATTCAGGGTATTTTGCAGGTTATTCCGAAACAACAAGTATATTCACTTTTACAACCAGGTACATGTACACTTCATATCATCACCTTGATAGATTCTGACTGTTGTAGGTTTGTAAAATTTGTGGTATTAATCTGATTGAAGTGAAAATAAGGCTTTACTGTATCTTGTATTTTCTGCAGACAAAGACAGTCCCAGAGGTGTTCAAGAGTAAGAAGGTTGAATCTGAACGGTCTGAAACTGAGGATCTGTTTGCTGTCAGCCCTCCCAAAGATAACTCTCTAAAGGTAGGAACACAAATCTTTTTTCACCAAGTTTTGTGAGCTGGCTCACAAGTATTTTCTGCTGTCTGCAGTTTTCCTCACAAATACACATGCACAACATTTTACTTATTTTTCTTCATTTTTACTACATATTTTACTTATTTATTTGATTGGAGTTTTACTCCGTACTCGCTGTCTGAAGAATATTTCACTTTAATATGCAATGGCAGACAGCATGATGGTGAGAAGAAACCAGGCAGAACCTGGGAAATCCACAATCATCCGCAGGTTGCTGGAAGACCTTCCCAGGTATAGCTGGAAAGGAAGCCAACATTGGCTGGGCTTCGACTCACAGTGTCACAATGGTGAGAAACCCTTGGGTCATTTTACCAGCACGCTAACCACTAAGCCACAGAGGCCTCTACAACATATCAAATATTTTAGAAAGTTTATATTAGTGCAGCTATGTGTATTACTTTCAATATTCCATGAAAAGATGGGATTTTTATATGTTCATATTTCCTTCTTTAATTAGAAGTGATAGTATAATTCATGTTCTGTGTTTTTCCATGATTTGTTTAAAAGTCTGAGCAGTGTTACACCTGTATTAACACCTGTTTCAGGCTACACTTTGTGAGGCTGAGGACGATCCATTTGAAGTCAGTCTACCCGCTGCCGTCAGTGATCAGAAAACTGTACAGGTGAGCCATTAATCCGTTATAATCTCTCAGTAATAGTTGCAACATTTTTATCATGGTTCAACTCTATTAGGGTTTGAATTTTTTACTTTCAGGAATGTATTTATTTTATTTATATTACATGATTGGTGTTTTATGTTATACTAAAGAGTATTTCACTTATTTGACATCCGCCAGCATTGTGAGGGAAGAAACCAAGTCCATGGGAAACCCACAACCATACGCAGGTTGTTGGCAGACCTTCCCACATACATGTACAACCAGAGAGGAAGTCAGCACGAGCTGGACTTGAACTCATAGTCACCGCATTGTTGAGAGGCTCCAGGGTTATTGTGCTGCCCTAGCACACTAGCCCCTTGGCCGTGGAAGCACCTTCTTGAATGTAGAATGTGCCTCTGCCAATAGACAAAATTTTGCAAGGTTGTTCCAGCTGTGATCACTAGTATCTAACTTTTTTGTCAGACTGCCTTTACTAGCATTTGTGGAGCTACATGGAGAAGAAGACTGTTGATTTCCTTTGCATGACTACATATAGTGTCAGCTGATATGGGTTTTAAGTATCATGCTGTGAAAACTTTTGACTCTGCGTGGCCCTTCAGTATGTCAGCAGTGAGAACTTTTTGTCTTGGATGGTTATTCAACATATCAACAATGAGAATGTATTTATCAATAAGCTAGAATACCTTATCTTGACTTTTTAACACCTTAGTTTGAAGTTGAGTAGGCCTTTGGTCGGGTGTATTTGGCATGATGCCACAAGAAAACTGTGTATGTACATACACCTAATGACTCCTTGTCGCTGTAAAAGAATTTTAATCGTTAAAACTCAGGCATACATACATAAATGCAGTTATGAGTCATGTATTTGTAGGTACGTCTCAATACATGTTTTTCCAGGCAGAGCCTTAATATATTATCAAGGCCCTCACCAGCTTAGATTGCTTAAGGTGCTGCGGTAACTGCAGCCATCCGT
This sequence comes from Liolophura sinensis, assembly GCF_032854445.1. Lineage (NCBI taxonomy): Eukaryota > Metazoa > Mollusca > Polyplacophora > Chitonida > Chitonidae > Liolophura > Liolophura sinensis. The sequence goes on from NC_088304.1 coordinate 23,230,847, forward strand.
CTGTAGATTTGTCAGGTAACTTGTGGAGGACGGTGGTTTTACTCCGGGAGTTGCGGTTTCCTCCGACAATAAACTTGACTGCAATCATTTATGTGTAAAATGTATGAAATATGAATAATTTGTTACTTTATATTTATTAATTTAAATGTTTGAACCAAAAAGTATACTAAGAGAACATTAGTAGTTTCTGAATGTGAAATCCCTGATAAATGTACATGAACGTGCAATACATCAAAACTAAGGGAAGTTCTGTAAGTCCCGAAATAAAGGAATGTAATCATTGTTTTCAGGAGGATATTTTCGAGTCCATGAAGGCAGACAGTTCAGACCCCTTCTCCACAGACCCTTTCTCCTCAGACCCTTTCATAACAACAACAACAACATCCGCATCTGTGACCAATCCTCCATCAGACGCACATTCCAGTGTAGAGAAGAAATCGGCAAGTTCACATAACCTGAACATTAAGATCTTTGAGCTACACAATATTCACTGGATGTGAATTGTTGCAGTTGTGAAAAGACAAAGAAATAATGAAATTGTCAGTACATTATTACTGTGAAGTACTTAATTTTCACCTGGAACTAATTATCGCGGATTTCGGGGTCAATAATATACCGTGAAAAATTATTCCGGCGAAAAATATCCAATATTGAATCAAAATAAAATAAAGTGGGAGTTCATTTGTCTTTAGTTTGGTTAGTGTTCACTATGCCGGTAAGTGAAAGAAAAGTAGATACCAGCACGTGCTGGCTTCTAATGAATGTTGCTCTGATACACGCTCTCCCATTGGCTGTCTCTCTCCTGTGGTCCAGTGAGTGAGCTTCTAACAAACTGTGATCTTGTATCTACTTTTCTTTCACTTTCCTGGCATACCAAAGAATGATCAAACTAAATACAAATGGACTCCCACTTTGTTTTATACCAACTAAGCCTTATCGCCATAGTTTAAATATATTTATTTATTTCATTGGTGTATTACGCCGTACTCAAGAATATTTCACTGATACAACGGTGGGCAGCATTATGGTGGGAGGAAACCCACTTACTGCCGAATACGAAGCCAGCATGAGCTGCACTTGAACTCACAGCAACCACATTGGTGTGAATGTATTCAAACCTTAATTTTATTCAAATACACACATGTCCACTCCGGCTTGTCAAACATGCAGCAGTTGTCGAGTGAAGTCTACAGCTCATCGCTACACGTATATTTTCAAAAGCAATTCAGTTTTTATTCAAAAATTCGAGTATTTGTACCAGAAAAACACACAATTGAGGGGTTTTTTTATTTTCAGTTTTTAACGGAACTTTACCACCGAATACCGGGGACTAAAATCGATGTGTATGAATCCCTGGACTTAAATACCATGAACTGCATCACTTCATACGTCCAGCTAGTTATTAATATAGTAAAAATAGGAGTAAATCTCAGATGATAACAGTCAAGGGCACTTTGACCTTACATATCACTCACTGCTATTGATTTTTTCATATTGATTTAAGACTGCAGATTGCTTCAACACCTGTTACCAAAATCAAGCACGCGTTTCACTTTGAATGACCTTACCCTTAAAATGTCTGCTTCATACAGGACTTATCCCAATAGTATACATGTTTTTCTGTCTAGATGAATACCTTACATGGGAAGGTCTGTCAGCAACCTGCAGATGATAGTGGGTTTCCCCTGGGATCTGCCCGGTTTCCTCCCACCATAATGCTGGCCGTTGTCGTATAACTGAAATATTCTTGAGTATGGCGTAAAACACCAGTCAAATAAATCAAATAAATAAATCTAGATGAATACAAATGTAACACCCAAAAATGTTGAAGTTGGAATATTAAAGTAAAGGTTTGATTTACCTTCAGGTGGACACTTTTTTTTCCTGATATTAGATGTGTTTATCACTTCATGATAAATGTACTTTTCAAACATCATCACAAACATCATTTCTGTCCTATCACAAAACCACAGTCGTGTATATCATTGATGTGATGACAAATTCGATTTAATATTCAAATTCCGTGTGTTGAATTCTTGCAAGCTCGTTGAAACTGCGGCCGCACACTAAAACTGAATCCACATCAGCCCGTATTCATTCAATAGCCTATTTATTATGAATTAAGCAATCAAGTCAATTCAACTATCGTCGTCATATGACTGAAAAATTGTTGAGTACGACGTTAAACCCCAAGCACTCACTCACTCACTCACTCAATTCAACTAGGGAGCTAAATTTTAGTCACTGTAAATGAAAATTTGACACGATGTAGAATAGTAGCCAGCCATTAATCTGTCTGGTTTACCTGAGCAATCGGGAATGATTATCAAAGACAGAAATGGTGTTGGAATTGGCTGGTCAGCAAATTCTCCAAACACATGTGTTAGCTGTATGCCCTAAGGAATGCGACAAGCTTGATAAAGGTGCACTAGTGAGTTGATGGTATTGTAAAAGCTTGTTAAAGGTGTGCTAGTGGTGAGGTAGTGGAATGCTTAAAGCTTGCTAAAGATGTGCTCTATTTAATATTCAGATTCCATGTGCCGAATTTTTGCAAGCTCGTTGACGCTGCGGCCACACACAGAAAACAGAACGGGTCCACATTTAGAATAGTAGCCAGGCATTAGCCTGCCTGTGGTGTCCCTGTTGAACAGTGTTGAATTATTATCATACGCAGAAATAATGTTGGAATTGGTTGATTGGCATATCCTCCGACCACAGCTGTTGTAGTAGTATACTCCCTAAGTAGATGAAGCTACTTGTCATTAAATTTTACATGTAGTGGAATGTTAAAAGCTAGCAAGTGGTGAGCTAGTGGTTTTGCTAAAATATTGATAAAGGAGTGCTAATGGTGAGCTGATGGAATCGTAAAAGCATGTTAAAGGTGTGCTAGTGGTGAGGTAGTGGAATGCTAAAAGCTTGTTAAAGGTGTGCTAGTGGTGAACTGATGGAATGGTAAAAACTTGTTATAAAGGTGTGCTTAGTGGTGAGCTTGTGACTTGCCAGAGAGAACATTTCATCCTCTAGGTGATATACAGGTACACGTAGTCTACAAATTCCGCACCAGCCTTGCATTGCCCAGTAACCCAACAATACATAGGTACATGTAGGTGATGAATTCAAGGTCTAGACAAAAGAAAACAAAAGTGAGGCCCTAAAACCAGAACCATGAAAGTTTTTACCTGTGTGCTCCTTTGCATTCTTCAGACTCACTTCAGTCAGACCAGTACTCAAAATAACACTTTATCTCACCTGTACATCTTTACACCTGTCTTTATCTTGTTAGCATCAGCTAGCAGGCATGTCCTTCACTGCTCTGTTGTCTGCTGGGTTGTTGAGCGCTTGTACACTTAGATCTGTGTCTTTGCCAGGTTTTATTATCGGTGTAGCTATTTTATCTCAGTATACATCGACTACCAGTTTGCTCATAGTTTGACATGTGATATGCATCCACATGTAGAAGGACATTGATGACATCAGTGTCTGTACAGACAATATGTACTTGTAGAGATGCAGATCTAGACAGCCTTTGTTATTTGGGATGGCCTAAAATTGTCACTTTTTGCTGCAGAACTTCCATGCATTTACAAGCCATGCTCATAAGTAACAATGCCATTCTGCTGTGATAGCGAAAAGCTGCATTGTTAGGGAACAAGAAAACTGCTAGCTTTTCAGTTTGAAAAGAAAAAAAATCACTCACAGTATATATATATATATATATATATATATATATATATATATATATATATATATACACACATGAATTGAATGTAGATATTTCAATACAAAAGAATAAAAAAATGAAAGAAAAATATCATTTCTTATCAAGGGGATAAACTTTTTTTGTATGATTGTTTTTTTTTTCTCTTACAGTTTAAACATGTGACAAAGTCACAATTAATTTTCCCTTTCCCTGACATGCACAATTTGTGTGTTTGACGTTATTAAATTTCTTAATAGTTTTATATTCTGACTGTGCTTGAATTCTAAAGCAGCTATCTGTAGCCATAGAATTATAATAAAGTACATTTCCTTATTAATGAAAGACTGAAACACAAACATATTTAAGATGTAAAATATAAACAGCAAGCTAAATCATCCACTGCAAACAGAAATCATTTAAGTAAGACCAAATTACATCTCAAGAGATTCTGATAAAAAGATTGCCAAGGAAAAGGTTGCCTCAGTATGTATAAATGTTTCCATAAATAATGTGTTCTAGTTTGTTCCAAGTGTGCAGTACTGTGGTTTTTCTATTCTGAATCAAAGGTTTCATATCTTATCACAGTGAATTGTCTTTAAACCACTCATGTCATCAAGTTTTATTGGTAAAATTGTGTGCGATGAATGGTTTGCATCAAACAAATTCACATTATGGCTAATTTTGTGATATCAATGTCAAACAACATCAGTATTGTCAAGTGAAGAATCCATATTTTCTGACTTCCCTATGGTTTGATTATCTAATTACAGGATGGAGCAGCCTGGCTTGAAACAGTGACTGTGACACTTACCAAGGATGAGTCAGAGGCTGATAGGTCAGAGGTCGTAGGGGAAGGGTCAGAGTTCACAATGGAGGAGGAATCCCCTGTGGTTATGAGAAGACCCAAACAAAAGGTACTCCACTGGTGAAAGTTAAACTCTGTAAATCCTGTTGTTAAGATGCATGTTTTAGGATCAAAGCAGAGCGTGGCTGCACAATGATGGGTTCTGTCTGGCTAAAGCTGTGTTAGTTTCTCTCTGGCTAAACCCCTATTGGGTTCTCTCTGGCTAAACCCCTTACACATGTCGGTTCTCTCTGGCTGCACTTTTAAATGGGTTCTCTGTGGCTAAACCCCTTGCATAAGTAGGTTTTCTCTGTCTGCACCTTTTGATTGATCCTCTCCAGCTAAACACCTAATTTGTTCTCTCGTGCTAATGGATTCTGTCTTGCTTAACCCATCATTTGGTTCTCATTCTGGTTTCTGTCTGACTGGTTACAACCCTCGTGGGTTTTCAATAGATAGGGTCTCAAGAGCTACAACACGTTCTGTTTGGCCAAACCATTCATGGGTAAAAACCTGGTTTCACTGACTGCATCACACAGAGGCTCTCTTTGGCTAAACCCCTGATTTTGGGTTCTTTCTGATAAAACCTCTGAGCTCTATCTTGCTGGCTTAACCATGATATGTATCAGTATTCCACTTATGGGTTCTCTCTGGCTTAACCCCCAATGGGTTCTCTCTGGCTTAACCCCTTATGGGTTCTCTCTGACTATCCCTTAATGAGTTCTTTCTGTCCTATCCCCTAAAGAGTTCTCTCTGACCTGTCTGCTAATGGGCTCTTTCTGGTTTATCCCCTGATAAATTTTCTCTGGCTTATCCTATTATGGGTACTCTCTGGCTTACAACTTACTGATTTAAATTGGCTAAAAGTCTTATGGGCTCTCGTTGGGTCATTTACAGGATGAAACTGCCTGGCTGGAAACAGTGACCATAACTGTTACAAAGGATGAGTCGGAGACTGATAGGTCGGAGGTTGATAGGTCAGAGGACGATAGGTCAGAGGGCATAGGAGAAGGATCAGAATTCAAGGTGGATGAGGAATCCCCTGTGGTCATGAGAAGACCCAAACAAAAGGTACTCTAGCTCTAAACCCACTCATGAAAGTTTAACTTCGTAATTGAATTGCTAAGAATTGCAGTACAAAATTAGATTTCAACCTAATTGATGTATTCTCTCTTACTGGCCTCCTGATGGGTCCTCAATAGCTGAAGCTCTTATAGTTTCTCAGTAGATGAAACCCTGATGAGTTCTATATGACTGCACACCAGAGGGGTTCTTAATGGCTGAAGCGCTGATGAATTCAATATCGCTGCATACCTGAGGGGTACTTAATGGCTGAAGCTCTGATGAGTTCTATATGGCTGCATACCTGAGGGGTTCTTAATGGCTGAAGCCCTGATGAGTTCTATATGGCTGCATACCTGAGGGGTTCTTAATGGTGAGCCCTGATGAGTTCTATATGGTTGTATACCTGAGGAGTTCTTAATGGCTGAAGCCCTGATGGGCTGTTGTAGGCTTCCTATGGATGTGCTCTCCCTGGCTGGATTGCAGATAGGTTCTTCCTGTCTGCTTTCCAAATAGGTTCTTTTTGCTACACCATACTTAAAACATAAAAAACATAATAATTAAAAAGCTAATATAATAATTAAGAAACAAAATTCATGCATGAATTCTTAATTTGGGATTAGATTACAAAAGGCTTACCTTCACAGACAACTATACATAGAAGGTGTTTTGTTGTGTTGTAGGAAGACCCTGTGGATGGAGAGGAACCAAATGAGAGTCTGGACCTGTCAGCCATACAGGTAGGTAGTCGTGTCAGAGGTGCAGACAAACCCGCCGGATCTGTCAGCCATACAGGTAGGTAGTCGTGTCAGAGGTGCAGACATTCCCGCCAGACCTGTCAGCCATACAGGTAGGTAGTCACGTCAGAGGTGCAGACATTCCCGCCGGACCTGTCAGCCATACAGGTAGGTAGTCGTGTCAGAGGTGCAGACATTCCCGCCGGACCTGTCATCCATACAGGTAGGTAGTCGTGTCAGAGGTGCAGACATTCCCGCCGGACCTGTCAGCCATACAGGTAGGTAGTCGCGTCAGAGGTGCAGACATTCCCGCCGGACCTGTCAGCCATACAGGTAGGTAGTCGCGTCAGAGGTGCAGACATTCCCGCCGGACCTGTAAGCCATACAGGTAGGTAGTCGCGTCAGAGGTGCAGACATTCCCGCCGGACCTGTCAGCCATACAGGTAGGTAGTCGTGTCAGAGGTGCAGACATTCCCGCCGGACCTGTCAGCCATACAGGTAGGTAGTCGTGTAAGAGGTGCAGACATTCCCGCCGGACCTGTCAGCCATACAGGTAGGTAGTCGTGTCAGAGGTGCAGACATACCCGCCGGACCTGTCAGCCATACAGGTAGGTAGTCGTGTCAGAGGTGCAGACATTCCCGCTGGGCCTGTCAGCCATACAGGTAGGTAGTCGTGTCAGAGGTGCACAGTTACATGTATTTGCAGGATGCTCGTTTACTCAAGTGGTTTTTCGAGATCAAATTTCTGGTTGAGAGTCACTGTTCGTGTTACTTGGAGATAATAAATGGTCAACGACACCCATGTGGCCATTTTGTACAGACTGTTGTGTCTGGTGTCTGGTGAAGATGATGTTTTTACAGTCAATATGATGGGCATATCTGTACATCACTTGTGGGAAAGTTGATCAGTAATATGCCAGTGTTTTGTGGTTTATGACAGGCTCTCTCGGTTTCCTCCACCTTTGCTCTGACTGCCGTCATACAAGCGGACAATTCTTGAGCATGGCAAATAAATAAATAAATTCTGATGTAAATATTTTTGTACTTGATTTAGTGGTGTTTTATGCCATACTCAAGAATATTCCACTTATACAAGTGTGGCCAGCAGTGTGGTGGGAGGAAACTGGGCAGAGCCCCGAGAGAAACCCATGAACTTCCGCAGGTTGATGGAAGGCCTTCCCACGTACGGCTGGAGAGGAAGCCAGCATGAGCTGGAATTGAACTCACAGCAACCGCATTGGTGAGAGGTTCCTGGGTCATTGGGCCACTCTGAAGTGCTAACCACTTCAGCCACGGAGGCCCTTCATATTTCCTTATAAGTTTCAGCTGATATAATTGGTTTTTGTGTCTGTTGATACGTCTTCACTTGGTACATTACTGTATTTATGACTCTAGGGAACGGAGCATCTCGACATCGATGCATTGAAGCAGAAGAGCTCACTTAGGAAGAAAGGTTCCTTAGCTCTGCGACGAAAACCATCACGGAAAAGTGTCCGCAGTTCATTGCTATCAGTTGTGGACAAATACCAGGATTCCACAGGTGAGACCTTGTATGCACTAAAATCCATCACAGACCTTTACAATGCAGCTTATCTTTCAATCCTGGCATATATTTATTGATTTGCTTGGTGTACACCGTACTCAAGAAAATTTCACTTATACAACGGCGGCCAGCATTATGGTTGGGGGAAACTTGACAGGGCCCAGGGGAAACCCACGTTCCCTTCTGTCAGACCTTCCCACTTACAGCCAGAGAGTAAGCCAGCATGAGCTGGACTGGAACCCACAGCGACCACGTTGGTGAGAGGCTCCTGGGTCATTACGCTGCTTTAGTGCGCTAACTGAGCCACAGAGGCCCCCTCAATCCTCTGAGGTGGTGCTAGTGTGTAGAAGGGCCTTGCACCAATTTTAGGTCAAGTGTTTATCGTAGTGCAATGATACATTGTATTAGTTTCTACTGGAACATAATTGTCTTCAATGTGATGTCAAAATGATAAGCTGCTAAAGGCGGTTTAACTATAAAACCTTAAAACTATAAAATCTGTAAAATGACGTCAGTGGAACGTGCAGATGGTGGTGGGTTTCCCTGGGCCCCATTTCCTCCCACGATAATGCCGCCTGCCGTCATATGAGTGAAATATTCCAGAGTGCAGCGTAAAACACCAATCAAATTATTAAATACATAGCATCAGCATCCTGCTGGCAGGTGTTTGACAGGTCCTCATTGGCTTGCAACGAGTTGAAACTTTCTGACATACATGGACACAACATTCGTCATGGGTGGGACCCATGCTGGACTATCAGCACATACATAGTAAAAATTATTTATGTGGTGATTAAACGTCGTCATTAAGTGGTCTATTGTACAAAACTTCAGTGAACTTTGTCTGGAGTCTAATGCACAGTAGGAGATTAATACTCCAAGTACCAGTTCTGTTTATGTGTTTGAGTGGACGGTAGCACATGATCTTAAACCCCAAGAAATCGAAACAAACCCCAATAGTAATAATAACCCGTTTTCACTCCTCCTCATTTCTCAGAACCAAAGGAGAGCTCTCCTGCTGACAGAGACGGTTCAAAGGAGGTGTCCTCGGGAGTTCAGGAAAAGCACGATGAGGAAAAACCGGAGAATGTGAACAAGCTCAAACCTTCCCAGGACCGTCCCAGTATCCTGCCGAGGGGTGCCTCTAGAGCTCCGATGGGGGGACAAATGATCATACCAGGGCTGGGGGACATCACCAAAGTGAAGGTACATGTATTAAATGTCTGGAAACATAGAGTTCCATTATTATACCCTTTCTTTTCTTTCTTATTATGCTGTACCCACCTCAAAAATAGGAGACCCAGACTGAAACTGTATTTAGGTATTGTCCAACACTACAAAATTGACAAGTCTAAAAACTTGGGAACAAATGTGGATCAGGTCATACCTAAAAAAAAATGGGACTGGTTGCTGCCTTGCTTGGCAATCTACACTGAGAGGTTAAAGGAAGGGAATAGGTCTGGTTGGCCCTGTGTCTGTATAATGTGACTGAGCGGGGTGTCATGTCTGCTGTCTTTGGCACGATAATCCAGTGCGGGCAGCTCTTTGGCGGTGTGGGCTCACCCTTTCATTAGAAGACACAGTATATACACACACACCAAATGGCTCCTCTTTGTCATGTGACGGAACAATTGTTAGGAAGGACATAAAAACACAAGCATGCATACATAGTCACGTGCATAAGTGTACGTACTAGATAGACTATTATGGTATTTCCCTGGCTGCACGGTCATGATAAATCGATAGGCTAAGCACTAGTCAGACTTGTCAGTCATTAATGTGACAGGTCATCTTTATCAGGTGTCTTCATTTGGACATTATGTAAAGGCAGCATCATAAATATGTTGGCATTAAGACTTACCCACAGCACTATTCCCTCCCCACAACACTATTCCTTCCCCAACCTCCCCACTATATAAAACTACTGATCTTTCATTTTTTGGTCCAACAATGTGGAACACCCTGCCATGCAACAACACAAAACCATCTGTTTCAAATTTCAAAAGACAGACCAAAAAAATACATCCGGCACAGATAGAAGAAAACAGCAATTCTATTTAAATATATTTTTGTGTGGTCTCCATTTTTCCCTTTTACAGTAGGACACATGACCCAAGAGGATTTTTTTTTTTTTTATTCTTGGCATCAAAGAGTTCAGTCCTAAAACTCCCCTATTTTAAGGCTTTGTGTTGCTAATACAGGTACAGGGATTTCATTTAGAATTATCAAAGAAGGTCAAATTTCAAAAGTAGGCAGCTAAATTGAATGTATTTATGCCACAATTACTACTGATTTAAATGGTAAGAATATTTAAAGTAGGGGGCTACAGTGACGGCAGTAAACAGCTGTCTGCAGCCTGCTACAGGGACGGCAGTAGACAGCTGTCTGCAGCCTGCTACAGGGACGGCAGTAGACAGCCGTCTGCAGCCTGCTACAGGAACGGCAGTAGACAGCCATCTGCAGCCTGCTACAGGGCCGGCAGTAGACAGCCATCTGCAGCCTGCTACAGGGACGGCAGTAGACAGCTTTCTGCAGCCTGCTACAGGGCCGGCAGTAGACAGCCGTCTGCAGCCTGTTACAGGGCCGGCAGTAGACAGCCGTCTGCAGCCTGCTACGGGGCCGACAGTAGACAGCCGTCTGCAGCCTGCTACGGGGATGGCAGCAGGCAGCTGTCTGCAGCCTGCTACGGGGCCGGCAGCAGGCAGCTGTCTGCAGCCTGCTACGGGGCCGGCAGTAGACAGCTGTCTGCAGCCTGCTATGGGGCCGGCAGTAGACAGCTGTCTGCAGCCTGCTACGGGGCCGGCAGTAGACAGCTGTCTGCAGCCTGCTACTTGCCTTTTTTTTTGAACTCCTTACACATTTAACAGTTAATGACCATTTCTTACAGTAACAGCATAAAGTACTGATTGCCATGAAAGTTAAATGTGACTATAAGGATCATTGTCTTCACCTATTTAGCTGCGAACCAGCCCCGTGAAGCCAGTCAGTGGAGGCCTGTCCTCAGGAGAGGGCAAAGCCCACTCCACAGGGCTCACCCAGCCAGTCGCTGTACCCAGGGTGCAGCTTCGGAGTTCCTCGAGGTCCTCGCTCATCCTGCCTAGACCAGAGAAAAGTGCTACCACGACACCAAACAGGGCCAGCTACAACCCATTTCCCTCCAAACCTCTGATACAGACGAAACCAAGGTTGAAGACAGATGATGCTGCGGCGCCAGCAGCAGGACGGCGCGAGGTAAAGCCATGGCAGGCATCATGGTTACGTGAGGCGAAACAGCCAAAGCTGACAGCAGGTGGAGAGGAGCAGGGAGAGAAACACCTGCATGACCAGGAGCCAGAGAAACCCGCCTGGATGAAGGCGTCCATTGAGAAGAGACAGAAGGAGGAAGAGGCCAGCGAGAAAGGTAAGCAGACAATGTGAGAAGCAGTTTGTGCAGTTGCATCTTAGTGACATGAGCTGTTTGATTGCCCTATCTATGCTGAAGGGTAGTATACATGTAGATTGAATCCTCATCAGTTCATCTATCCATCAATCAGTCATAAATCCGTTTTCTTTTCAGAACGGTTAATAGCATTGAACTGAAGATTGGTACATGGTTTTACCATGACAACTTCCAGATAAATTTTCGGCCATTTTTGAAAGTGAAAATTTGTGTTTTCAGTTCACAAAAATGCGTTATCAGCATTGTCTTTGAATACATTTGCAGAATCGACAAGCCTTAGGAACAAAGAAAATAACCTACTATCAACCTCACCCAGGCTCTCCTACTCCAGCGACCAAGAGATGGATCTCAGGAGTGAGCAAAGCAGCACAGACGAAAACAATCCTGAGAGCAGACTGAATGAGCTTAACTACCTTCACAACCAGAAGAGTTCTCCAGCCAGCACTCAACCCAGTCCAGTTTCAGGCCAGGGAGAACTGTTCATTGAGAGCTCCCTGACAAAGACAGCACGCAGCCGACTTAGCGTCTCAGACCTGTCCCTGAATAAGAGCAGAGAGCTGGAGACTCTCAGTAAGAATGGTCACACGAATGATAGCTTCACAAGCAGCACTACATCCATTCAGCTTCAAGACCCTGTTATTATGAGGTAAACAAGTAATCTCTCACTATGCCTTTTTCCCTTATCCTTGTATACTCCTTGGACTTTTTTCTTGGGACGAGGGGGGAGGAATCTATTGGGGCATGAAGGAGGATGTACTGTCGGGTACTTAATTTTCACGTATAACTAATTTTCGCAGATTTCGCGATCAATAATTTACTGCGAAAAATAATTCCGGTGAAAAAAATATCCAATATTGAATCATATACTACAGGTTGTAGTAATAATGAAGTGAAATCTTTGCCAGGGTGACGGGAGTTGCATTAAGAAATTTTTTAACAGGAGGGAAGGGAAATCATGGTTTAGATATATACAAACTCTGGTGCTAAGGCTTGGTGGGTATAAAACAAAGTAGGAGTTTATTCGTCTTTAGTTTGATCAATCTTCGCTATGCCTGTAAAGTAAAAGAAAAAGTAGATACCAGTATGTGCTAACTTCTAATGAATGTCGCTCTGATACACGCTCTCCTGTTGGCTGTGTCTCTCCAGTGGTCCAGTGAGTGAGCTAACAAACTGTGAAGTGTTGGAAAATTTTAAGATTTTAAGATTTGTTTTTCATTATTCTCTTAAATACATGAAAATTAATTCCCGCGAACACATTGTTGGAGTAAATCCGCAAAAATAAATTCCAGTGAATAATAAGTACTTTACAGTGTTGGGATGAGCGTAAAACACCAGTCAAGTAAATAAATAAATAGACAGTTCATGAGATAGAACAGGATGTGACTATGACACAACTACACTGATGCCTGACAATTGTACGGCAGGATAAGTTACATTTCCTTGTTCTAATTACAAGATAATTATTAATTATTAATTGGTTTACTACAGATACATGCTCACAGCCTAAAACTTTGTAAGCATATTAACTGAAAAAATATTAGACTTGAATGAAAGACTTATACAATATAAATATTAACACATTCTGCATGCTTTAACACTTAAACAATTCTATTATTTCTATGTTCCAGACCAAAAATACTTTCTAAGCAAGGTACGTATGATTGACTGAAGGATACATTTTATATACGGTAATAGTGCATGTTACAATGCTGTAATATTTCTGTATTAAAGATTTCTAATATGTATGATAGGCGATGATCCCATATCTGATATTAATATTTTGAGTTGCAGATAAACTGACAAGAATAAAACCTCAAAGGGCTGGTTGTTTTCCGGTTTCATGTGAAATTTCGAACAATATGATTGACTAAAACTTATGAGGTTTAGGTAAAATGCGATAAATTTACATGCCTTCTCCATGACAAGTTACTGGTCAAATCCGAGTTTTGTACCATTGTGTCCATTTTCAACACCAGTTTGAAATGGCCAATTTTGCCCTGTTTGGAATTGACAATTTTACAGGTTATTTTCAAAACTTTTATTTTGAACATGGCACATGGCCAACAAGAATCAGTACAGTGTAATAGACCTAGATCAAGTTTTGTGTCTTTGTATATATGTTCAACAAAATTATGGCCCTTTTGTGACCGTTTTGGACTTTGACATAGCTTGCAGCGACAAAGATCACATTGGTTCTCACAGTCACGTTGTTTCAATGTACAACAAAATTATGGCCCTTTTTTAACCGTTTTGGACTTTGACATAGCTTGCAGCGACAAAGATCACATTGGTTCTCACAGTCACGTTGTTTCTATGTACAACAAAATTATGGCCCTTTTTTAACCGTTTTGGACTTTGACATAACTTGCAGCGACAAAGATCACATTGGTTCTCACAGTCACGTTGTTTCAATGTACAACAAAATTATGACCCTTTTTTAACCGTTTTGGACTTTGACATAACTTGCAGCGACAAAGATCACAGTGGTTCTCACAGTCACGTTGTTGTGCTACTTTGTTATCAGATTATCAGCCGAGCTGGTCCCGAGACAGCAGCAATCGTGTTCTGCCAGGGAGCAAGGATGAGGCTAACAACCAGTCCAGCACGGACCTGCCCAAGTGGAAGAGAGACTTGCTGGAAAAACGGCGATCAAAACCTGCTGGATCAACCGTGGTAAGTTGATTGTGTCCAGTGAGGACAATAATTATAGTAGTACATGCGTGAAGAGGATCATACAGTCAACACTTCAATTTGTCTGGATTTAATGATGATCCGAAATCATTTATTTGGTTGATCGGTGTTCTGCACCATACTGATGAATATTTCATTTATGCAGCGTCAGCCAGCATTGTGGTGGCAGGAAACATATGACCATCCACAAGTTGCCTGCAGGCAGGATGGAAGAGGAAGCCAGCATGAGCTGGACTTTACCTCGCGGCCACTGCACTACTGCTTTAGCACTCGATCACCTCGATCACCTTGATCACTATGCTGAGTTTGATATAAGTGAGTTCAAGGTCAAAGAAGGTGGACCTCATTTTCTTTAAAATGCTTGATCGAGTTGAAATTCGGAAGCTGTTTCAAACATGTTCCTTATAAATGTGTTAACGTACTGTACCAGTATGTATAGAAAATCACATGACATGGGAGTGTGCAGTGTGAAAACATTTAGAGTGACTTTTAAAAGCAGTGTTCATCCACAATTTTTTGCTCTCTTTTTACAGATACCAGCTCCTAAAGAAGCTCCATCTTCTGACAGCAACAACCCTCCATGGCAGAAAGAGTTGCAGAATAAACGGCGGTCTTCATTAAAACTCAGAGGTAAGCACTAAGTCAGTGGTTCAGTTCTGAGGGGTAGTACTGTGCAATAGTGAGAGAGCACTAAGTCAGTGCTTCACTTCTCAGGGGTAGTACTTTGTTATAGTGAGGGAGCACTAAGTCAGTGGTTCAGTTCTGAGGGGGTAGTACTGTGTTATAGTGAGGGAGCACTAAGTCAGTGCTTCACTTCTCAGGTGTAGTACTGTGTTATAGTGAGGGGGCACTAAGTCAGTAGTTTAGTTCTCAGGGGTAGTACTGTGTTATAGTGAGGGAGCACTAAGTCAGTGCTTCACTTCTCAGGTGTAGTACTGTGTTATAGTGAGGGAGCACTAAGTTAGTGGTTCACTTCTCAGGGGTAGTACTGTGTTATAGTGAGGGAGCACTAAGTCGGTGCTTCACTTCTCAGGGGTAGTACTGTGTTATAGTGAGGGAGCACTAAGTCAGTGGTTCACTTCTCAGGGGTAGTACTGTGTTATAGTGAGGGAGCACTAAGTCAGTGGTTCACTTCTCAGGGGTAGTACTGTGTTATAGTGAGAGAGCACTAAGTCAGGGGTTCACTTCTCAGGGGTAGTACTGTGTTATAGTGAGGGAGCACTAAGTCAGTGCTTCACTTCTCAGGGGTGGTACTGTGTTATAGTGAGGGAGCACTAAGTGGTTCACTTCTCAGGGGTGGTACTGTGTTATAGTGAGGGAGCACTAAGTCGGTGCTTCACTTCTCAGGGGTAGTACTGTGTTATAGTGAGGGAGCACTAAGTCGGTGCTTCACTTCTCAGGGGTAGTACTGTGTTATGATGAGGGAAACAACTTTTGGTGTCTTTTTTACTGGAAACATTTTGTCCCGGTTTCTAGAAAATAATGGTTTGCTTATATGCAAAAACATATTAACAGTGTTCTGTTTCACATGAAGTGTTTGCACTGCTTGCTATCTCACAAATACAACAATTTGAGATTCAGTTAATGAATAATTTTAGAATGTTTCTAGAATTGAGAAGAGTTAACTTTTTATACTTTGTTACCTCATTGACTTTATTTTTTTTTTTTAAGAAGGTTAATTTTGAACACTATATCATATTGATGACTTATCAAGTTTTAGTACTACAGTGTTTCATTTTGTACACTTGGTCACATCATTGGTGTTATTTTCTGTATGCATGTGTAGCAGATCCAGTAACAGAGCCCAAACAGCCGGCTGAACCGGAGTGGATGAGAAAAGCAGAGGAAAGACGATCACGCCTCGCCAGTAAGTGAGGAGGGAGAGAGGGAGATAACTCTGTTGGATGGCTATGGCTGAGTAGTCTTAGCTTGGTACAGGACTATTTGTCTCGGTATCAGTATAATGTGACTGGGCAGGGCGTCATGTCTGGTGTCTTCAGCATGCTACTTTATTGGCAGCAACACTGTGGCAGCATGGACTTAGCGTGCCACACAAAAAGGCACGGTATATCATGGCTCCTCATATCTTAGGATGTGATTGATAAATTGTCATATATGATACACGTCCTCAGCTTTTGGATAAAGTGCAAAAACTGCTGTCCATGATCAGTGTTTTGTGATTGAGTGGGTGTCTTGCCTGGCATCCCCAGCACTTAACAGTGTAGATTTAATTGGCCATTAAGCCTGATTCATTCAAAATAAGTTGTGGTAAAAAAAACAGACAAAAGTTTTGAAAGAAAAACAGACAGAAGTTTTCAATGAAAAGCAGACAGGAGTTTTGAAACAAAAGCAGACAAAAGTTTTCAAAGAAAAACAGACAGAAGTTTTGAAACAAAAGTAGACAAAAGTTTTCAAAGAAAAGCAGACAGAAGATTTCAAAGAAAAGGAGGCAGAAGTTTTCAAAGAAAAGCAGACAGAAGTTTTCAGAGAAAAGCAGACAGAAGGACAAAGAGGATACAGAGTCAAGGCTGACATCTGACAGTGGAGATAATATTTCCATCATTAAAGCCTGCAATCTGTCATATTTGAATAAATGTGCCATTAAAAACTTCAGCTGAGCCAAGGGTTTACCTGGGATTTACCTAGTATTTACCTGGGATTTACCTGATATTTACCTGGGATTTACCTGGGATTTGTTACAGTAGATCAGAGAGGATTCTGTATTCTGTTAATAAAGCAGTCATGAGTTCAGCTCAAAACATCAGTTCCTCCGAACCATTGTTAATGTATTACAATCTTCACATCCTTCTTCATAACCCACTGATACATGCGTTCATTCTTTTGAACTCTCTTAAATGATCTGTTCCTCTCCAGCCGTAAGTGGGAAGGTCTTCCAGCAACCTGTGAATGGTTGTACGTTTCCCTGGGCTCTGCCCGGTCTCCTCCCACCATAATGCTGGGCACCGTCGTGTAAGTGAAATATTTTTGAGTACGGCATAAAACACCAATCCAATAAATAAAATAAATAAATATTCTTTAGAACGTCATAATCATAATCAAATCAAATAAATCGAATAAATAAATGATCTGTTAACATTTCATCCACACCTTCTTAGCTTTCATATCATAATCATGATCTTGTTTTTGCCCTCTTACCTTCAGAGTCTGGATTGATAGAGAAGAAGTAAATAGAGGAGGGAAGTGGTCTATCTGCTGGGGAGGAAACCATAGGGAGTCTCATGACAGTAGCTTGACAATGACAATGCCAGTTATTTTTGTCAGGGGGAGGAAACAAAAGGAAACCACTAGGACTCTCACAAGGGTAATTTTCCTCATGGGGAGGAAACCACAAGGACTCTCACAAGGGCAATTTTCCTCATGGAAAGGAAACACGAGGAAACCACAAGGACTCTCACAAGGGTAATTTTCCTCATGGAAAGGAAACCACAGGGGCTCTCAGAACAGTGATTTTCAACATGGGGAGGAAACATAGGAAACCACAAGGCCTCTTGCAACAGTAGCTCATTGACAGTGGGTTTTCCATGTTTGGAAGGTAGCATGAAACATAGGATTTTTAATACTTACGCTCCACATCCATGGCAAATCATATCAATCTCAGCGACCAGCAACTGATCTCTACCCAGCAACAACATACCATCCACACATCTAAAGACCAATGTCTCAGAAGTCATGGATTTGTTAAAGGTTAAAAACAGAGTTTTGGATGAAATCAAGAGGCTTGTGTTGGCACTTTTTTACCAAACATTTGGCCCATGTCAAAATACTGTTTGGTGCCGAACATTGGCTTTGTCTTGCTATTGACTTCCAGGCCTACATCCTTGACCATTTCTTGTGTTTATATTATCTAGTTAATATTATCTAATCTGCATGTCCAGCAATTCTTCTGCTAGGTCAGTATCCATGTTAAAGCTCTGTCAAAGGGAAACTTTCATGCATTTTATACTTGTTTTTAAAACTGCAACTCAAGGATAGTTTTAAGTCAAAAAATATATCTAGAACTGCGCTAAATTCTGGGTTGTCCCCGAAGTCCTCTACATTGTACCGTCAGCATAGATGGTTAACTGGTTTTGTGTGTCCCCTGTATGACCTGTTCTGCTCTTGCTCACTGATGCACCACTCAAAACAGCTACAAAGGCCCTGTCTTTACAAAGCTGTCACATTGCTACATTTACGTCAAGAATATTTTAATACCGTGGTGATGTTTCTCTTCACTCTTTGCTGCCATAACAGCAGGTGCATGTTACCACAGCTTCATAAGAAACATGAAGCAATTTTGTATTGTTTTCTCTCAGTATTAAATAACTTAACAATTAAGGTAAGTATTCATTATCAATTGTGGCTTCTATTTCCACCAGATTGTCACATTTTAGGGCAATAAACCAGGAGCAAACAGTTCACGCTCTGAGTGATGGACACACTCAGTACTGTGAGCTGTGAACTGTGATTGCTGTTAACACATGATTTAATACTGGGAGAAAACAGTGTAAAATTACTTCGTGGTGTATATTTTTGTTGAGTATACGCCCGTTGATTATAAATTTCCCAAGTATCTAGCTCACTTTTACCAGTGCCATATGAAATTAATATAATACTGTGACTTACATGTTCACATCTGTGATGTTTTGAAATGAGATTCCAGAAGTATGTTTTCTCCCTGTAGTAGTATTATGAGATTTTCATATTTGTGCTGGGACCAGATAATGTTACACATCATATATTTGATGCATTCATTTATTTTCTTTTTTCTTTTTTGGCATGGTTGGTATTTTGTCAACAAAGATCACAAAGATGTATTATCTCTGTTGCATGTATCTATCTATGGCTATATTGTATATTTATCATCACAATTCACATCTCTGGGTATTTGTAATTTAATTTTTGATTTTAATTACTCTTTGATTAGGGCAACTAATCTGCAAAAGTCTCAATATGTATGTTTTCACTTCAAAGTATGCACACATGTGTGAAGTATTTTATTAATCTCTGGCATATGTATAGACAGGGATTACACTGGAGCCTGTATAGACAAAGGGTTTATACTTGTAGGTTATGTAAAGACAATGGTAAGTCTTGTGTATAGACATTGGTTAGGTTATGTTTAGTCTTGAGTCTTATGGTAAGATACTGGTTAGGTTATGTAAAGATAGTGGTTAACTAATGCACAAAAAAAGTTGGCTTACATATACACAATCTTAAGGCTAAGTAAAGACAATGATATGTCTTATGTATAGATGATGGTTTGTATCTGTAAAGACGCTGGTTAATTTGTGTACAAAAGTGGTTAGCTCACATATACATAATGCGTTGGCCATGTAATGACAATGGTATATGCAAACAGAGGTTGGCTTATGTATAGACAGTGTTTTATATGTCTCTACATGCAGCATTGATCCACTAACCCTTGCTACAAGCCTTTTTGGGGCAGTTATAGAGGTGATTTTGCAGTTGATAATCTCTGACTAGATGAAAAATCAGGCAATGTGAGATTAACACTTGACAAATACCTCACAGATATACGATTGTAAGCCTGTATATACTTTTAAAAGCTGCTGTAGTAAGTCCAGAGTTCTGTCGACTGAGGCTGTTTCTTTGATCTTTCTCTGGTCCTCTGTGACTCTGCAACTCGCCTGCTGTGATCAAGCTCACTGCCAATCGGTGGGTCACATGACCATTAAGGTGTTTCGTTCGGCCGAAGATCATCATAGAATATGGCCCATGCATTCTGATACACAAATGGAAAGCTTTGATCACGAGAACTTTGAGTGCTGCCCACAGGGTTGATGCAGGGGGAGATAACCAAGAACTGTACAGTTAAGCCCAGTTCAGTGAAATGAGGGTAGGTTATCAGCTGTTAGGATTTCTGAGAACATCTCAGCTGTAACATAAAGAAACGTCAAATTACATGTCGGAAAAGCCCGTAAGACATGCAGTTTGATTACTGTTAGGTGGGTGTAACTGTGCATTAATGTGAAAGTACTCATAGGCCTAGCTTTCCGGTGTGCCTTGTAGAGAACAACAATTATTCATGTATATTTGCAGAGAGGTGACATTTTTACATTTATCATTCCAGTAGAGATATTTTGGTATATACTTGTATTGAATATACAAGAGAAAGATTTCGGTGGTTTTACCATCATAATTCTCGTTTTCAACCCGATTTTTTTTTTTCTTTTTTCACGCAGAAAATGTACACGTTATATGAGTATCGAAGAAGTCCATCCATGTTCCTTAGAACTGACAAGGAAATTTGCATAATTTTTTCCAAAAGTGCTTTAATTGTGAGAAATTTACAACTGATTATACAATTTGATGTAAATGTTATTTTTGATGCACAGTTTTTCCTCTTACCAAGGTACTTTTTACAGGCATGGAATGGCCTTTATAAATGATACTGTCTCGGAAATATTGACATGTACTCAATTAAAGGATAAAATTTACCATTGTCTCAGATTCTTTGTAGAAATACTCATCACAGAGGCTCACTCACCTGAAGCACAAACTTGAGTCTTAAGGAGACTTATACTTTGAAGGCATTATTGACTCGGAAAACAATATTTAGGACTTTGATGTTATGTTTTGTGCTATAGTAGTGGAAATTCAAATTATGAAGGATTAGTCTTTAGGTAGCTACACTTAGATATTAATTATTATCCCAAGTTTGAAAATTATGCATGTAAATAAAATTTCAAAGTTTGAAGTAATTTAAACCTGCCATAAAGACCTAAGATAGAGTCTTAGCAGTGCTCGGGAGTTTGGTTTATATGTCTTTTTCATGAAACAGTTGCCTAATATGCTTGAAGTAGCTATAATGCAAGTGGCAGTTTCATAGCTGTGTTGTTCGCATAACAACTACAAAGCATCGTTAAACTTTAAGTTACCTTTATAAAAGTTTAAACAAAATATATTAAACTAGTGAGAAAGTCTGAATTATAAAAAAGTTTTGAGTTAAAACTGGCATTAAAATCTAAAATACACCTTGGGTAAATAGACAATAATGAACCAGAGTCCAAACATCGTGGGGCAGGGTGTTAGCACAAAATTTTAAGTATTTGTAAAGTATGAAAAATAATGTCAACACCAGTCTGCCTTCATTTATACATGTGTATCTATCTGCACTATATTTGTGAATCGTATGCATATATTTGTAGTGTTAGCGTAAATATGGTGTATGCCAGGTATTTTTACCTGTAATTGGCCAGGTTCATTTATTCATCTGCGTCTCGTGAGTCAGTTGGGTTGAATTACAGAGGCCTTCTGTGCTCTTTATACATGTATATTCTGATCAATTTTAATAGAGCAAAAATTATGATTATTTTTTTTAATCTTATTTGTTGGTTTGTTTGTTTGTTTGTTTGATTTTCAACATAAATCTGGAGATCTTAACATGTACTTTATGATATAGGACCAATCATTCTTGGAGTCATTCCTGTGTTTCTGAAGCGAATATTTAATGATTATGTTAATTATTTTGTTTATGAAATCTGAATGATATTGATGTGTGTATGTTTATTATAGCAACAAAATGGGACCAGTTCAATCCAGTTTGCTGTATAAATCTAGTGTTATAATTTTTTTGTAATTATACCTTGTGGGCTGAATTTTTCCTGTAAAATGTAATACGAGATTTAGTATGCACAATGTTTATGATGATTTATGATGTTTATTTATGATACACTGAAGCTATTTTCTTTAATATATTGAAAAATCAGACTGCTATTTACTGTCGGCAACAATGCTGTGCTTATCTCCCTTTGTGCAATTTGGCTGTAGTACTCAACCCTACTGAGGGGGATATGGTTAGATATGTATATCCATGTATATATATATATATATATATATATATATATATATATATATATATATATATATATAGGCCTATACGCTGAATGACCTAAAATTTCACGGTTAACTAAGCTGCATATTTTACCTGATTCTGAGAGTTCTGTGGGTCTTATTAGAAAGATGTTTTAAGGTTTATTACGCAGGTAAGGTGATTCACTACAGGTGTTGGAAAAATGTAAGTTTCCGCACAAGTAATATTGTATGGTATTTATTTGTGGGGGGCAAAATTTTAGGCCATTTACGGTAGGTCAGTAGTAATTTTAGTTTGACTAAATAAATAGGATGGTAAAAAATGGGTGATTCTTTATTTTGCCCAACGTGTAAGGATTGCCATACACGAATGTCAGCCATTGTTTAAGGTCCTAGAATCGTTATGACAGCTTAACTAAAATAAAAATAGAACCCTTATGTTACTATTAATTTTGAAATTCTACATGTCAGAAATGCTCAAGATACTTTCCAGTATAGTTCAATAGTATTTCTGTTTCTAAGAGATTTGTTTCTTTTTTTGCGTACATGTTACGTGTTTCCCTTATAGATGTTCATTTGTAAGAAATGAATAAAGCTTGTACAAATCTGGAAGACAGCATTCTGAGCATTTTCTTTGATTATGTTCAAATAGGGTAAATCCATATCTATTCCCAGGTTATATGGGAATGTTCCCACGTGTTTTTGTTACTTTTTGATTCTTTAAGAGAAATGGAAACTATGGCTTAGTGCAATCCCTCATTCTCGCTGCTTTTTGGGCCTTGGCCACAATAAGCGGTTATTTATTTGATTGGTGTTTTACGCCGTACTCAAGAATATTTCACTTATACGACGGCGGCCAGCATTATGGTGGGAGGAAACCGGGCACAGCCCGGGGGAAACCTACGACTACAATAAGCGGTGGACTCTGCTCGTGTGGTTCTTTCCGCAGACTAAGGTTCGGTGAAGACCACTTGTCATCCACCAATATGGTATGCATATCTGGCATGTGGAAAAGTTCGTCAGTAACATTCCAAAGGTCGGTGGTTTATGCGTGGCACTCCAGTTTCCTGCGGTTTCCTGCACATATAAAAATGACTTATGATGTGAGTGAAAAACTCGTGGATAACAATCGCTTACATGCACAAATATTATACACACTTTCTGGACGCCTTATGACGTTAAACTCCACGCATTAATTCATTCATTCATACACACTTTCTGGCCGTCTTATGACGTTATACTCCACACATTCATTCATTTATTCATACACACTTTCTGGCCGTCTTATGACGTGAAACTCCGCGCATTCATTCGTACACACTTTCTCGCCGTCTTATGACGTGAAACTCCGCGCATTCATTCGTACACACTTTCTCGCCGTCTTATGGCGTGAAACTCCACGCATTCATTCGTACACACTTGCTCGCCGTCTTATGACGTTAAACTCCACGCATTCATTCGTACACACTTGCTCGCCGTCTTATGACGTTAAACTCCACGCATTCATTCATTCATTCATACACACTTTCTGGGAAGCCACCTGGAGTACCCAACAGATGTAAAGTACATTTGTGCCGGCAGAAATTATTGCCCTAAAATAGAATTACAACGTTTGGAAAGGTCAACTAATGCCCTTTGACTCCTTATTTTTTTTTCACCAGGAAATAATGACATTGTCGATTACTTGCTGACATTCTGAGAAATGCTGATGTCTGCGGTAAACCTTGTCAAGATACTTCGGGAAATGCTCATCTTTGTTGGCACACTATTGATAATGGTGAGGGGAAATGCCGAAACTTTGTCCACGCTCTTTTTAAGATGCGCTTATTAGCGACAAACTTTGTCAATATCCTTTGATCAATTGATGTTGCTCATCTCCCTGAACACAAAATTCAGTGAGTGAGTGCTTGGGGTTAAGGTCGCACTTAAAAATTTTCAGTTATATGACAATGAAGGAGTCCGTATAATGCATGTAATGTGCCTCCTTGCCGCAGGACGGATTTCCATCGCTCTTTTATCTAGTGCTGCTTCACTAAAACAACTTACCGAAGGCAATTAAGCTGCCCCACCCGATGCATTATACTGATACGGGTCAACCAGTCCTTGCACTATCCCCTTAATGCTGGAAACGCCAAGCAACGATTGTAGAACGTGTAATCGCAATATGCTATGAATGCCGACGGCTGAAGACAACTTCAAGACAAACCAACTAAGCTGCGCTAGCGCGCTAATCAACTGAGCCACGGAGCCCCCCCACCCCCACCTCCCAG
Organism: Liolophura sinensis; assembly: GCF_032854445.1. Lineage (NCBI taxonomy): Eukaryota > Metazoa > Mollusca > Polyplacophora > Chitonida > Chitonidae > Liolophura > Liolophura sinensis. Next base: position 23,254,966 of record NC_088304.1, read on the forward strand.
CCCAGACTTAAGTCATAAATTACAAGTGCTTCCGTATTTATCGAAAAACTCAAAATTTAAGTCATAAATTACAAGTGCTTCCGTATTTATCGAAAAACTCAAGACTTAAATCATAAATTATAAGTGCTTGCGTATTTATCAAGAAACTCAAGACTTTAGTCATAAATTACAAGTGTTTGCATATTTACCACGAAACTCAAAACTTTAAATTACAAGTGATTCCGTATTTATTAAGAAACCCAAGATTTAAGTCATGAATTAATAGTGCTTAAAAAGGCTGAACCTGAAAAAAAATCCAATTGTGGTTAACACACTCTCTATGGTGAGGAATCAGAGAGTGAATTTTAAACTTCCTGGAGCAAAATATTGTATTGTATTGTAGCTGTTTTTGAATTTTGACTTAGGTCTTAAGTAGATTCTTTACTGCAAAACATTGTACCAGCCACAGTTTGACTTCTTTGCTGTTCTGAGTTTGGCTTTTAAGCACTTGCAATTTTTTTACTTAACTGCTAAGATGCTTGAACACCCACCCACCCAACCCCACCCCAACCCCCCTATCCAACCCCCCGATCCCAGCTTTGACTACAGGAGAGGAGGCATTCCAGGAAAATCAAACCAAGCTACCCTGCACAGAAAAGGTAACTGGTAATTGCAAAGAGGGCTGCAGGCGAGTTAATTCATGGTAAACGGTCAATAACTGCCCAGTGGTATGGCCAGAGCATGAGACAGGCACTCCACAAGACGAGGGTTCGAGTACCATCCCACCTTTCTCGGACGAACAGAGGTTTACCTTCCGGAATGGGAGAGCGAGGTTTTATAGGAAAACTCGTCGCATCAGGACACACATGCTACAGTCTTTAAAGCATACGTGAAACACTTGATTTTTTCTTCTTAATATGGAGGATAGAATGTGGCCCTACATATTCATGTACAACAAAGGCTCTCAGCTTTCTTATTTGGGGATAAATCACAGTTTTCCTTAGGCCAAAGGCGTTCAGTGCACAAATTTTTAGCCACTGGTGATGACGTAAACGGTGTCAAAACAACTTTGTTGGCGGGAAAGCTCTAATTACGCTAATCTGGTCCCGTGTTCCCAGTATGTTCATCGATGACGTCATTTCCGAATATTCCCGACCACTGGAGGAAAATATGCATAAACAGAGCGGTTATTAGGGAATAAGAACATAGGCTTCAAAAACGATTTTTTCCCCTCTTATTTTAGGCGTATCTTTTTTCCTCTTCCATTAAAACCATACTCTTCGATTTATTGTACCTTTTCACGTATCCTTTAAAAATACTCTGGTATGAACAGCTACCATCGGCACGAATACCTATGTATAAGGACTGGCATTTGGCCTCCACATGGGCTAACAGCAAAATCGAGTCAATGAGATTTTGTTTGTTTGAGAAAGCACATGTATATGTACTTAGTACCGTTCACATTAAAGTACACCAGTGGATCAAATACAAGACGTGTAGACATTTGATAGCATGAAACATTGAAAATACAAGCTTAAGTACGGTATACTGTATACTGTATACCAATAAAAAATGAAGAATTCCAAAATGAAAAAGATCAGAAATGAAAAGTTTCCACGGCTGGGGAGCATAGTGATCTCAAGAAAATAGTTAATAAAACCAACACCAAAAAAGTAATCATTTACTACGACCACTCTTACGGTACAGCCAGGAATGCGGGCCTACTGATGGCAATAAGTGCGTCAGCATACTACCATTACTCTGATTAACACTAGTTATAATAATAGTTGTACTCCGAACAATAATAATACTGATGGTGTAGAACTAGAGTTCCTTTACTGTCCTGATATACCGACTGTCAGCTCAAGGGCATCAAAAAACCATTTTACACATTTCTTTATCCCCAAAATAACGGTGGACAAAGTTAGTTCCTACATTTGGTTTAATTTATTGCCTTATTTATGGGCTATTAAATTTATCCCTGGTTGTCTAGACACGTGGCTCTATCCGCACGTAATAGTCATCGGGCCACATTACGGCGGAGAATCGGAACGTTCTGGGGTCACATGGCGGCAGAGGTCTCTCGGGATCTCGAGAGAAGTTGAATCTCTGAAGTAAGGTGACAATGAAAACAAACATCCGAGATCTTGCGAACGTTTCTCCGACACAGAACCTACGGCCAATTCCAAACGGGATTAAGCTGAAACACAACAAAAGAGAATTATGATTTAAGAAATACGGGAATAGTAATAAAATACTTACACTGTAAATAAATACAATTTTATTCAGAGGTGGCCCTGTAACTACAGCTGGTCGTACAACCACAGCTGGTCGTTTAAACACATCTGCTCACGTAACCATAATTTGCCTTGTAACAAAATCTGGCCTTGTAATAACAGCTGGCCTAATAACCAGTGTTGGCCGTGTAATTACAGTTGATCTTGTAATCATAGCTTCTCGTACAACCATAGCTGGCCCTGTAATTGCAGATGGCCTAATAAGCAGTGCTGGCCGCGTAACCAAAACTGATCTTGTAACCAATGTTGACCTTGTAACAATAGCTGATTTTGTGATCACAGCTGGCCGCTTATCACAACTGGTCTTGTAACCACAGTTGGTAGTGTAACCACAACTCGTCGCGGTACGTGCAGATGTAAAATCGTCATTAACACCTTGCAGAAACTCTTTCAAAATTTAATCATTAAAAAGTCTCAAAAAAATAGTCAACAGTCATTATATAACTGGGTACAGAGTTAAATTGGGAAAAAATAAAGTTCATCGACGTAAACAGCCAAAACGATAAAGTTTTTACCGGCAAGAAAAAATTCTTGGAATACATCTATCACTTACTTTTTCCTGTTTGGGTGGTCAGTAGGCAGAAGCTTCATGTTTTCGTCCAGAAACCGCTCAGGTTTGTATTCCCAGGGATCCGGCCAGACCTTCTCGTCGTGATGACAGCCCCACAAGTTTGGCAACACCTAGTAAATGATCACAGTGAGACTATTTTTTTAAGTCTTCTTCTCTTCGAGGAACGCAAGATCTAACAAAGCGTTGTATGGAAAATACAATTGTTTTATAAATTTTCTTCTCTTCGAAGGGAAAACATATCGAAAATAGTTTTACAAGTTTACTTATCTTCGGTAAAAACGGTCACACCTAACAATCGATCAAAGCGGAAGTAGTGTTACAAGTTTTTATCTCGTCGAAGAAAGGGCAATACCCAACAGACCCTCATATCAAAAGTAGTTTTACTGTTGTTCTTTTCTTCGAAAAAAAGGCAACACTTCACCAACCGTCAGAACAAAAGTAATTTTTCAAATGTTCTTCTGTTCTAAAATAATAGCAACACTTAACCAACCGTCTTAGCAAAAGCAGTTTTACAAATTTTCTTCTCTTCGAAAGAAAAAGGAAACACTTAACCAACGGTCATAGCAAAGGGAGTTTGACAATTGTTCTTCTGTTCAAAAATAATGTCAACAATTAACCAATCATCACAGTCATCTTCGAAGAATCCACAAACGAACTTACTTAATGTTTCCCCGGTTCTTCGCAAGAAACACAGGAAAACGTACTAGCTACTATTGGCACATTTCGCACAACATTTCGACATATTTATTGGACTGGGCTTTAACGCCGTATGAATTCAAGACACAATTTTTTACTTCAACGGCCGAGGTAATTTTCCTGGAGGGAGTGGACATAGGGCAATACCCAGAATAAACCTCCCACCTCTGAAAAGTATACATATACATCATTTCCATGTCTAACACAGGGCCAGCTTTGTGTACGGCGTATTGGGGGCAGGCAAGTCAGCTCTAACATAGTTGTTGTTATACCACATAAGCGGCACAGTTCTTGTTATACCACATAAGCGGCGCAGTTCTTGTTATACTACATAAGCCTCGCAGTTCTTGTTATACCACATAAGCAGCACAATAGTGTGGACATTGGTCGGCATTGGAGTCTGGGACCGAACCAACACATCATGTGCCTGGGACCGAACCAACACATCACGAGTCTGGGACTGAGCCAAGATATCATGAGTCTGGGACTGAACCACAACACCATGAGTCTGGGACTGAACCAACATATTACCTGCCTTAGCCACCTCGGAAATCCCCTTCCCGAGGAAACAACACATCATGTGCCTTAGCCATCTCGGAAATCCCGTTCCCGAGAAACCAACACATCATGTGCATGTGCCTAAGCCTCCTCGGAAATCCCTTCCGAGAAACCAACATATCATGTGCCTTAGCCACCTCGGAATCCCCTTCCCGAGGAACCAACACACCATGTGTCTTAGCCACCTCGGAAATCCCCTTCCCGAGAAACCAACACATCTTGTGTCAGTCAACTCGGAAATCCCCTTCCCGAGAAACCAACACGTCATGTGTCTTATCCACCTCGGAATCCCCTTCCCGAGGAAACAACACACCATGTGCCTAAGCCTCCTCGGAATTCCCCTTCCCGAGGAAACAACACATCATGTGTCAGTCACCTCGGAAATCCCCTCCCTGAGAAACCAACACATCATGTGTCTTAGCAACCTCGGAATTCCCCTTCCCGAGGAACCAACACATCATGTGTCTTATCCACCTCGGAAATCCCCTTCCCGAGGAAACAACACATCATGTGCCTAAGCCTCCTCGGAAATCCCTTCCCGAGGAAACAACACATCATGTGTCTTAGCCACCTCGGAAGTCCCCTTTCCGAGAAACCAACATATCATGTGCCTAAGCCTCCTCGGAAATCCCCTTTCCGAGGAAACAACACATCATGTGTCTCAGCCACCTTGGAAATCCCCTTCCCGAGAAACCAACACATCATGTGCCTAAGCCTCCTCGGAAATCCCCTTCCCGAGAAACCAACACATCATGTGTCTCAGCCACCTCGGAAATCCCCTTCCCGAGAAACCAACATATCATGTGCCTTGGTCATCTCGGAAATCCCCTTCCCGAGGAAACAACACATCATTTGCCTAAGCCTCCTCGGAAATCCCTTCCCGAGAAACCAACACATCATGTGCCTTAGCCACCTCGGAAATCTCCATTCCAAGAAACCAACACATCATGTGCCTTAGCCATCTCGGAAATCCCCTTTCCGAGAAACCAACATATCATGTGCCTTAGCCACCTCGGAATCCCCTTTCCGACGAACCATAACATCATGTGTCAGCCATCTCGGAAATCCCCTTCCCGAGAAACCAACACATCATGTGCCTTACCCATCTTGGAAATCCTCTTCCCGACAAAACAACACATCGTGTGTCTCAGCCACCTCGGAAATCCCCTTCCCGCGGAACCAACACGTCACGTGCCTAACCCTCCTCGGAAATCCCCTTCCAGACGAAACAAACGTTACAAAATGTCTTAGAAATTAAAAATAATTGCAAAAAAAAATAGAATACCCCAACTGCGGGGAACCTACACCGATCAGTATCTTGTGCAAAAAAGTAAAGCATATGGCATTATAAACTCACCGGTGTTCTCTTTGGAATGGAGTACCCTTTGAATGTGACGTCTTCAGTGGTCACGTGCGGAACCGCAAGCGGCACGTGAGAAGTGTACCTCAGCAATTCAAAGATGGTGGCCACAGTGTAAGGCATGTTTGCTCGGTCATCAATCTTCACCAGTCGGCCTGGACCAATTACTTCGTCGATCTCCTCTTGGATGCGTTTGGCAACTTCCGGTTTGTAAACCATGATGAGAAAAAATTCGTACAGTGCTCCCCTCGTAGTTGATGAACCTACATAATGAAACGTGTTGATCACAAATGTTATACTTTTTATACAATATTTATAATTTCATAGAACTGAAAGTGCTATTATGCATTTACTTTTGCTAAAACAAATTCATGTTGAGTGTATCACGGTATGCGTTACTGATGTAGAGTAACTCCAAATGCTGTGATTTGTTTATTTTTCTTTTCTTTTTCTTTTACTTACTTTTTATTTATTTGATTGGTATTTACCGCCGTACATAAGTATTTCACTTATGCGACGGCGGCCAGCACTATGGTGGGAGAAAACTTGGAGTTCAAGTCTAGCCCCTGCTGGCTTCCTCTCCGGTCGCACGTGGGAAGGTCAGCCAGCAACCTGCGGACGGTCGTGGGTTTCCCCCGGGGTTCTGCCCGGTTTTCTCCCACCATAATGCTGACCGCAGTCGTATAAGTGAAATATTCTTGAGGACGGCGTAAAACACCAATTAAATAAATAAATGAATAAATTTTTTTATTTATTTGATTGGTGCTTAACGACGTACCCAAGAATATTTCACTAAATGACCTCGGCCAGCATTATGGTGGGAGAAAACCGGTAGACTAAATGCTGTGATTTGTTTATTTATTTATTTATTTGATTGGTGTTTAATGAGGAGTCAACAACAATATACGACGGCGGCCAGCATTAAGGTGGAAAGAAAAAAACTTAAATAAATACATGCGTATTTACTATTATTCATTAGGGTAGACTTAATATAGAAAAAAGTCCACCGTTGTAATGATGAACTCTTTGAATTTGGATTAACGTGCCAGATTGGTTTTTCTCGGCCAGACAGACCACGTGACTCGAAAATTCCCGTTTACAGCAATGCACTTATATTACAAATCTCGCGTGATAATGCGTGAAAAACAGAGAGTTCTTCCTTTTCCATTAAAAGGTTTACCCAAAATATCCTAGAAGTTTATCCAAAATTGCTTTGTGAGGATTTCCGAAAAACTGTTCTTCTGATTAAAATATAGCAGCAAATTGCACTGCTCATTAATATGAGAACAATTCTTCCACTCTCACTTTTTATGAGACCTTGATAACAATATCGTAAGTAGATGACGGCCATCAAAGTTCCTTTAACATAGTTCCTTGAATACAACTTGTTTCGACCAATATGGCGCAGGTACATATTATTGTTCGCCATCAACCTGCAAAAAGTCGGTGATTTACGCCCAGAACTCCGGCGTGCCGTGCCTATAAAACTGACGGCCGTCGTACAAGTGAAATATGGCCTAAAACAAGAACCAATTATAGTACCAGAAGATACGTAAAAAGTTGTGCTCTGTTACCCGCATCGACCATTTCTAGGACAATGGCCTTGACATCTTCGTCGCTCAGCCACGACTCCCCATTTTGAGCACGCTCCTCCTCCTGTTGGCGCAGCAAGTAGTCAATCATCCCACGGGTCACCTCGGGGTCATAGGTCGCCTTACAGTACACAAGATTGTGAATAAACATTGGCGTATTCTGTTACAAATATGAGCATCAATAGCGCATTCGATCATAAATTTGAGAAAAAAACTCAAACATGAGGTACAGCATATGTCGGCTGAAAGACTATTAAACACGTTTAAGGAAAGTAGGTCCAAACACTTTTGTAAAAATCTTTTTGAACCTAGTGTCAATACCATTTGAATCAGGCGTCACATCAGGTTTTTGCCATTTAACACACATACAGACTGCTAGAATTCATCATTCAAAATGTATACAAGCTGCATAGCGAACTATAACTGTATTTGCCCAGTCGGCCATGAGTGCATAGAGAAATGTAACTGTATCTGACCAGTCGACCATGAGAACATAGAGAACTATGACTGTATTTGCCCAGTCGACCATGAGAGCATAGAGAAATGTAACTGTATCTGACCAGTCGACCGTGAGAACATAGAGAACTATGACTGTATTTGCCCAGTCGACCATGAGAACATAGAGAACTATAACTGTATTTGCCCAGTTGACCATGGGAACATAGAGAACTATAACTGTGTTTGCCCAATTGACCATGAAGCGAACTGTTTCAAGCCAAAAATATGGACGTAAGGTCACTGATACCCTGTGGAAATCAACAGGCCATGGTAGAGTCGGAAATTTGGAAACTATTTCAGGGTATATAAATTGTATATTGTCCAGCGATAAGTACAAAATAAATAAAGAAATAACCAAGATTCAGCGGTTTAAAACATTTAGCCTACCTTAGTTTCTTCATAGACGTCTTTCAGGAACTGCTCGGCGGCTTGACAGGTTTTCATGGTGTATTTTCCGGGTCCTATGGGTATGTACCGGAGAAAAGGAAATTTTGATAGTAGAAGGTTGTTGACAGGGGAGAAGGAGAGATTCCCTGCGTCTACGAACACACGGATATTTGCCAAGACTTTTGAATCGTAGTCGTACCGTTTACCTACGAGCTGAAAAAAATAGAATAAGAATGCCTAGGAACGCACGAATAGTGGTCAGGAATTTTTAATTGTTGTCAAATCATTTACCTTTTGGCTGGAAAGGAATAAAAATGTATGTCAACGCATGAATATAATTGACACGACCTAATTATGAATATTCTCACCTTTGACCTTTTGGCTGAGAAGAAATCGACGTGAAACAATAAAAATTCAATAATAATGTATATTCGCCAAGACCTATGACCAAAATCCGAGGCCGTAACTTACAGCAGAAATCAAACCGGAGTAACCAAAAATGGGCATTGGATGAGAAGAAAAACCGGTTCTTTGGATGTATGGCTTTTTAAAAAACATCATATTTCAGAATGTGTTTTCACCAGATTTATTTTACGCTATTGCGATTTGAGGACCATCTTTTAATAACTTTTGTTTATATTTATTAGTCTGTTTTGTGTTTTGTTAACTTTATCCGTGTTAATTTCGCGATCGATGAAACAGCAGCTACAGCCCAAGAGTAACACAGCTTTGGGCCTTCGTTGAAGCAGAGTGGAAATCGTCATGGTGCGTATGATGAGAGTGCTGGCGTCAACACAAAGTACTTCTCTCGAGCGCCACGTTTTTGGTGAATGTGTATGTATGCTTGGAGTTTTACGTAAAACTTTTGTTGACCTCACAATTTTATGACCGGCCCGGATAGCACAGTTGGTAGAGCGTCCGCTTCGGGACCGGTAGATCCAGGATCAATCCTTGATCGAGTCACACCTAAGACTTTAAAAGAGGAAGTTGTAACTTCCTCGCTTGGCGTTCAGCATGAAGGGGATAGTGCAACGACTGGTTGACCCGTATCAGTATAATGGCTCGGGCGGGGCGCCTTACTTGCCTTCGGTAAGTCGTCTCAGTGAAGCAGCACTAAATAAAAGAGCAGTGGAAATCCGTCCTGCAACAAGGAGGCACATTACACGTACATGCACCCTAATGATTCCTTCGTCGTCATATGACTGAAAAATTGTTGAGTACGACGTTAAACCCCAAGCACTCACTCACTCACTCACAATTTTATGACGACCACGAGTCATTCTAGGTGTACATATACTGTGTCTTCTTGGGGCGGGGCGAAAGTGTTGCCGCAACTAAAGTATCCAGCCGAATACTACAGAGATGACACCCCACTCAGTCATATTATACTGACAACGGACCAACCAGCCCTGTTTCAGAGCTGTGCGCCAAGCAAGTCAGCAATAAGGACACCCCACTCAGTCACATTATACTGACAACGGGCCAACCAGCCTTGTTTCAGAGCTGTGCGCCAAGCAAGTCAGCAATGAGTACTCAAAAATTGTATCTGTTAATTTTAACCGAAAGTGTGTTGTCTGAGCGATGCAAGAATGTATTCTGTTATTTTAACACAATATTCTGTGATATTCAACATAACATTCTGTTAGTCTTATAGAACCTTCCTGCTAAATTAATAGAATATGTGTGTTATATTTAACAGCATAATCTGGTGCAATAATAGAATACATTCTAGAATCACTCAAACAACAGAATTTCTGTTAAAATTAACTCATTTTTTTAGTGTACCAATTTTGTTTTGTATGACCCAACTCGGGTTTGATCCCGGGTTTCTCCCCACTTGTTTTTTTGACCTATAATTCTGTCATGATGTTGTGAGGCGTGTACAATTTACCTGTTTTTTACCCGTGCCCTGCAATCACCAATGACGTCTAATAAATTGTAGTTAACTTCACTTCGTCTTTCTCTGCCTAATTCTGCCATGATGTTATGGGGTGTGTACAATTTACACATTTACATGAACAGTTAGAATGAAACGCTAAATTAACCCTCGCGCACACGGTAGTTTACATCGTCTAACAAAGTGTGTTTAACATCACCGCTTTTGCCTTGTCTAATTCTGATAAGGACATCGTTCTGGGTGGGAGTGGGGGGGGGGGGAGGCATCTAAGTTACTACTTTCTAATTCTTAACAGTTAGAACAAAACCGTAACTAAGGTAAACTGCTTACATCACACTCTGGTCGCTGCCCTGGTTTTACTCTCCAAGCTGGAATCTCGAATGTTGCTAAATTATTTCCTTATGTGAGTATACCCGAGTGAGCTGCCAGGCTTCTGCAGGACGTCTGGATATGTTTGCACATTCCAATCCAACTCCCCCTGTTGAGACAGCTTTTGTCAGGTAACTGACGGGGTGGGGTGGTTTTTGACCTTTTGTATCCACCAATAAATCTAACCCCCACATAAATATAAGTGAGGTACATGCAGACCAAATTTACGCGTTCAAACAGATATTTCTACATAGGTCAACAACCATAATTGATCTTACCTAATCGCAATACCAATTTTCAAAACAACAATGCAACCTCCGGATGGTCGTGGGTTTCCTCCGGGCTCTTCTCAGCTTCCTATTGCCATAATGCTGGCCGACGTCGTATGAGTGAAACATTCGTGAGTTTGGTATAAAGATCCAATCAAATAAATAAATAATAAATGAAACAAGGTTCAAGGCATAAGCATCAACCAAATAAATTGAATATAGTTATAAGAGGCTTGCTCACCAGCATGGCGAGAATGTTGGAGAGTGAGGGATAAATCACGTGGTCCAGATTCACTAACCCCTTATGACTCTCTAACCACTGTACCACATGGGACAATTCATCATGAATCACACTCTCCATCTCATGAACCCCCTCCCCGTACATGTTCAGGATCTTGTGGATCAGCTTCCTCTTTTTGGACCAGACCGGAGTCGGTTCAGCGAACATGGTACTGTGATCATAGTTAGAACTGATAGAGAGCGCCTGCTGCCTGCCGGAGAAAATTAACCCTGTGGCTTGAGAAGCGAATGCCTCCCTCATCGCTTCGGCAGAGTTCAGGCCGATGTTTCGATCCCCAAGCATGTTGATAGACACGACATCCCCGAACTTACGCGACAACTCCGACAGTAAAACGTGCGTGTCTCTGAAGAGGAGCCACGGGCTTCCGATGACTGGAAGACCCCAGGGTCCTGGTGGAAAGTTCGGAGGCGTCTTCGAGGATCTGATCTTGCCCCAAAGATACAAACAAGAGATAAAGAGAACGCCTAAGAGCAGCCAAGACATGAGCTCCATGGTTGTATCCTCAGTCGCCTTCCTTCTTCACTGGAGAGACGAAGTGATCTATATATTGCGTTTCAAAGCCAACACCGAATTCACTATGTACTACCTCTCTCTCCCTAGCCCTGAATATTCAGTCCTGCTACATGTATACGCGTATCTTAATGTATGTCACTGCCCAGTTATTACGCATAATATCAACCCTCAGATTCGCTATAGACATCAAGCTGTGACCTAGATATAGCTGTACTGAGAGAGACGAAAAAGCTGTTGTAGTTTCCGCCAATTTAGTATATAATTTTTTTCCTCTTGACCATGCCTGACCATGCGCAGATCTGTTCGCCGGTATAGTGACATTTTACAATTGCAATGTCGTGTTATCAAATAGAACAAACACTACAGAACGACGATATTCTACATACAAATATGGCGGTGCTCCCAACTTTAATGTCATAAGAAGAAATTTGTAGATATCAGACATCAGGAGATATTTAAGACGTTGTTTCCACAACAGGGCTCGGTTTCACGAAGCACTCTTAACTTTATGTTCACTTAACTACCACGGCAACCAGTACGTTAGGCAGTACGTCGTCTTAGCAGTTGCTAACTAGTAACGCGAAGAGAACTTCGTGAAACGGGGCCGTGATCTGGTTAAAACAAGGCGTGAACTCAGCAGATGTTTGATAAGATTCATCGAACGGATGATATGGATAAACACTAAGTTATACTGTTATGCGACGATTACGACCATGTGATGTCTGGTTGCAGGCGGGGGACATAGGTATTGTAAGCTTTATTTGAAGAAGGTGATATCTGTACAGAACATTTTCTCTTTATTTGTTCTGTTTATTTAATTCATGTTTTGTAAATTACTGAAGAATATTTCACTTATACGACGGCGGCCATGCAGCATTATGGTGGAAGGAAACTGGACACAACCCCGAGGAGGGCTACCACCACCTCATCTGGTTGCTGGCAGGTCTTATCACGTACGACCGGAAAGGAAGCAAGCATGAGCTGGACTTGAACTGACAGCGATCGAATTTGTGAGAGCATACTAACCACTAGGCTACTCTTAAAAGAGGTCTACTCAAATCGAGGGATTTACCTCGAATGGGAAGGTAGTTTTGAAAGCTACTGGAAATTCGCTTCAAATGGTGGAAATTTAGGTGGCTGAACATGTGAGCGTAGAGTATAAGTGCATGAGTTGCATTCTAGAAAGTTATCAGTGGAAAATATGACACTTTTGTCATTTGGAAGTAGGATTAAGTGAATAGAATTTGATTGGTGTTTTACGCCGTACTCAAGAATATTTCACTTATACGATGGCGTCCATCATTGTGGTGGGAGGAAACCGGGCACAGCCCGGGGGAAACCCACTGCCATCCGCAGGTTGCTAGTTACCATTCCACGTACGGCTGGAGTGAGTGCGTGCTTGGGGTTTAACGTCGTACTTAACAATTTTTCAGTCATATGACGGCGAAGGAATCCTTAGAGTGCATTTAATGTACCTCCTTGTTGAGGACGGATTTCCACCGCTCTTTTAACTAGTGCTGCTTCACGGAGATGCATTACCGAAGGCAAGTAAGCTGCATCGCCCGAGCCATTATACTGATACGGGTCAACCAGTCGTTGCACTATCCCCTTCATGCTGAACGCCAAACAAGGAAGTTACAACTTCCTCTTTTAAAGTCTCAGGTGTGACTCGACCCGGAGCTGACCCTGGATCTACTGCTCCCACAGCGGACGCTGTCCCAACTGTGCTATCGGGGCCAGTCGGCCGGAGAGCAAGGCAGCATGAACTGGACTTGAACTCAGCGACCGTCTGAGCGTCTCAGATACATTTTTAGATATAGACACTTTATATACTAGCATGGTACACGCTTCTCATACTGCTTTCACTCATTCGCCTAGAACATTCCTTTCAATGAGTATTTCCAACTTCATTTGAGTTCTTAGTTCTTTAGTACCAATGGTTGTGTTAAACGTCGTTTTGCGAATTGACCTTTCGATCACTGACCTTGAAGATCTAAAATACTTTCATATATCTTTTCAGATTTTTTAACCTGTGTTGAAAGGCATCCAAATATTTGAATACTGTGGTTGGCTTTATGAGCCATACTGTCGTATTATAGGAAATCTGACATCACCTTTTTCCCTGATGTTGACCAGAAGGAAGGAATTTTTGGGAAGTTGAGTGTTGAATAACCTTTCTGTGACGTCAGAGTTCCTAAAATCTGATTATATGGTCCACCTTAGAAAAATCCTTCACAAAAATCTCTAAAAAATTAGTGAAAGTATATGCATGCATAAGTTGTCTATTTAGTGATGCTTACTATTTCCTTTAACATCAATGAGCAACGTACTGATTTTTGCAAACCATTATTTGTCTGCCATTTGACCCACTACCAGTAATTAAAGGACTGCATCACACACCGCTTATGAATTGGCCAGAGAGTAGCCACTCTTTATTTTCTTCTGGCGACAGCTCATCCTGGCTTCCTCTCCGATCGTATATGGGAAGGCCTGCTAACAACCTGCGGATGGTCGTGGGTTTCCCCTCAGGCTCCTCCGATTTTTAATGCTGGCCACAGTCGTATAACTGAAATCCTCTTAAGTACGACGTAAAACACCAATACAAAAAATAATAAATTTTTTTTCTGGCGACCGCTATCCGTGTATATCCTGCTATAATAGTCCAAATGCCTGACCAGATTGACACGGTATGTTGTCAGGACAGGGGTGGTAACAAGGGTCGAGAGACTAGACTACTTCTATACGAACTAGACCGGCCTCGATGGCTCAGCTGGTAGAGCGTCCGCTTCGGGAGCGGTAGATTCAGGGTCAATCCTGGGTCGGGTCATATCTACTTACGACCCTTAAAGGGGACGACGCAACGACTTGTTGTCCTGTGTCAGTATGATGGCTCGGGTGGGCAGCTTACATTTGTCTTAGGGAAGTCGTCTCTGTGAAGCAGCACGAGATAAAAGGGCGGTGAAAATCCGTTCTGCAACAAGGAGGCATCATTACACGTAATTGCACTCTAAGAACTCGTCGTCATATGACTGGAAAATTGGTAAGTACGACGTTAACCTCACTCAATCACTCTATACTTAAGAAATAATGTTCGCGTCAGGGTAGTCTAACGGTAGTTTTACATCAAATCGATGGGGAAGAGCTTATATTTTAGGTCGAAGGCGGTGGTGGTGTCTAAACTTCATCCACATTCAGCGCGTTTAGATCTTAACGATTACAGGTGTTCGTACAGGCTGCCTTGGCTAACGACCTTGCATGTTTGTACAGGATACATAATTACTCTGTACAATTGTCTGTATTTACTCAGGTAGGCATAAAGGGGGTCATATGACTCAAGACATTACAGGCTAGTTGTAAATCCTGCTTCCTGCAGCTCCTGCGTTCGGGCAAGCGCGAAGCACTATATGCCACTTATTACCACATGTAGCCCCGCACTGGATAAATAGTTTTGACGGGGCAGCCCCCGCTCTGACCTTAAGCTATATTTCGCCCACAGCTCTAGTCTGGGACGGCTTAACCTAGACATTTTGAATAGCATGGCAGCTGCGACATATATTAAGACCTGAGTTAAACGGAATATCCAGGGTCTAGTCAGCCAGCAAGAGCAGCTACACTCGTACGCGTTTGTTTTAAAACAGAAAATCTAGACCTCCTCGCGCCTGGGGCTTCCGTAGCTCAGTTGGTTAGCGCGCTAGCGCAGCGTAATCACTCAGGAGCCTCTCACCAATGTGGTCGCTGTGAGTTAAAGTGCTGGCTTCCTCTCCGGCCAGTAAGTCGGAAGGTTTTCCCGCAACCTGCAGATGGTCGTGGGTTTCCCCCGGGCTCTACCCGGTTTCCTCCCACCACCACGCTAGCCGCCATCGTATAAGTGAAATTTTCTTGAGTACGGCGTAAAACATCAATCAAAAAAATAAATCTCCTCGTAACTTCAGCAAAGAAGGGAGGCGGCTGAAGATACAAGCATGGAGCTGATGTCACGGGTGCTTTTAGGCCTTCTCTTCCTCTCATTGGGACAAGATCAGGTCCTCGGAGACGCCTCCGAACTTTCCACCAAGACCTTGGGGTCTTCCCCTTATCGGAAGCCCGTGGCTTCTCTTCAGAGACACGCACGTCCCGCTGGCAGAGTTGTCGCGTAAGTTCGGGGATGGCGTGTCTGTCAATATGCTTGGGGATTGAACCATCGGCCTGAACTCTGCCAAAGTGATCAGGAAGGCATTCGCTTCCAAGGCCACAGGGTTAATGCTCACTCGTAGAATTCTCCGTGTATCAGATACGCCATTATCTTTGCTTTCACAAAAACCCACATGCTCTTTATTCTCCCTCATACCAGTATGACCGTGGGAAACGAGAAGTAAGCCAAATGTATGACTTCGCAAAATAAAGAGTTCTTCACCTTGGCATCAAGATATTTGTTATCACCATGCTTGGTTTTGCGTGGTGGAAATTGAAATTTTGACGCAATTGTCTTAAGACAGCATTGATAAGGTGGTCACAATTTTAATTTGCAGGGTTCAAAATTAAGCTCTAAAACCATATTTCAAAGATTGACCGACGTCAGAACTGGCTCTGTGGAATCGACCCAAGGACTGCTTAATTGTCTAGCTCTTATTCCTAGTCTGGTGTTTAATATACTGGAATACCTTATTTTCTTCAGCTAAAACGTCTTCTAAGGTCTTGACCAATATTCGTGTGTTCGTATACATTTTCCTTCCACCTTCTTTCACCTAAAAGGTCATCGTTACGACTACAACTCTTGTTCTTATTCTTGTGTTTAATATATACATTCACCTTCCTGCTTTCACGTAAAAGGCCATGGCCATACAAAGGTCTTGGCCACTATTCACAGATTCTGGTAACAAGTCGTCCTTCACAGTCAACAACCTTCTGCTGCCCAAGTTTCCTTTCCTGCAGTATGTCTCCACAAAACCCAGAATACATGAATCACAAATGCCAAGCTGTTAATCAGTTTATGAAAGACTTCTTTGAAGAATCAAAAGTAAATCTAGTGGCACACTTGAATATACAATGTATATATCCATCGATAATGTATCCCATAGGAAGTTTAAAAAGTTTTTTTTTTTTGGGACCATATTTGAAGTCAATATTTTGATTTTGAAGTCAACTTGTCACCAAAAGAGTCACGTCCTGGGCCCGGTTGTTCAAAACTGGTTCAAAAAACTTAATACCAGATATAACTTTAAGCCAAATCTTCAAGTTTGAACAGTCTGAACAAAATTGTGCACCAGTATAGTAAATGATGTACTTTGACTTTGGCTGATGAGTTTGGCTAAAATTTTACATAAAATATGACTGAATTCCAGTATTAGCTAATACACATTAAAACAACTGAGCCCTTTAGCATCAAGAAAGCTGACAGTGCAAGTCTACAAACCAGCCTGAACTCAATTTTTGCTCCACTTTTATCAGATACGCCATTGCCTTTGCTTTCACAAAAGCCCATATGCTGTTTATTCTCCAACATACCAGTATGATCGTGGGAAACGCCAAGTAAGCCAAATGTATGTAAATGGCTCAAAAATCAGCTCTAAAATCATATTTCAATTTTGACCGACGTCAGAACGGGCTCTGTGGAAACCAAGCAGTGCTCCATTGTTTTGTCGTGTTCAATTTATTATGCTGCGTTTTTCAGAAGCCCTTTGGGTAAGATCATGTTGCAATCTCTGTAATTAGGCGAAGTACCTAAATCAGGACACAAATCGTTAAAGACCATTGTTTCTTTTATGAATTTTATAAACATGCTTGGTTTCTTTTTAACTACTGTATATTAAGAGTTAGAACAAGAAAACACGCTGGTACTGTAATGTTGAACTTGTACTTACAAAGTTGTGTACTGTCAGGGGACCTATAATCACCATCATCTGTTGGTTGCTATCAGATCTTCCCAGGTACGACCGGAGAGGAAGCTGCATGAGCTGGACATGGAGATGAACTTTCCCAGGTATAACGAAAAGCGTTACGAGCCACTTTAGTGGATGAAAAGTGTTCTTCAGTGATCATGAGACTACCTTACCTGTACGCCGCATGTTGTCACCAAGGCTAAACGTACAAATGGAGAGAGCATATCTACAATACCCTTGCCCAAGGCTGGATTTGAACCCGCACCTTGTTGTGGTTAGGAGTCGTTCACAGTACCACGTAGTCACGTCTTGTTCGCCTGGCTTATTACAGACAGTGCTGTATCCACTCTGTAGCCAGTGGTCAGGTGTTGGCATATTGTCTCGTTTTAACAAAAGAGCAAGATACGTAGGCCTCATATCAACAAACAGTTTTAAATTCTAGAAAAAAACCCCTTGGCTTGTGTTTGAGCCAATTTCTTATCGTTGTAAACGTACTTCATGAGTTTGTAGTAAAAATTTTCATGAAATGGCTGCGGTGAAACTTTGAAAATGGAAGAGAGAATTCCGGTGGAATAAAAACTGTCATTGTTTTCACATAAATATATTGTAAGTATGAGTGTAATTGGCAGTCATCACACCTGATTATTAAATGCGTACGACAGGTGTTTTTGACCTATATGTACTTATGGAGGACATTGTGAAAAACCTCTTTTTAACCTTAGATCTTCCTTCGCAATGTCTTCTTTAACCGCCCGGGGACCGTCTGTTGTCTCACTGCAAACAAACTGACGCTTTACCTGCAATGATTTTGACGTTAAACTCCGCTAGCTTGACTGTGTCTTTACATCTAGATATTTCTCAGGTACATATACTTGGTGAGGTGCGTTGAGGTGCAATGTTTCCTCCCCCAACCCTCACTCCACAACCCCAGGCACTTTTCGGTTTCCTGCGCCAGCAAACCGATCAACGCCAAATACTTTTGTTTCTTTAATTGTTGATTGATGTAAGTAACTCAGGATTTTTTTTTATTTGAAGCCAGTCATTTTTATGGGTGGAAGGAAACCCGTGTGCTTGAGATAAACCACCAACCTTTGGCAAGTTACTGACAAACTTTCTGTATCACGTCGGATATAATCGCTATCTACCTCCCGGCTGGACGGAATTTTCCTTTGTCCTAGTGGTAGAATCTTGGACTTAAGACAGTTGATTCCAGTCTCAAGCTGGTTGGCCAGGTCACATTTGCCAAGTATGACAACAGAACTTCCACGCCATATTGGTGAAAGGCATGCAAGTCTTCAAAGAATGTAAATCTGCGCCGTCAGCGTTTACAGTGAAGAACTAAAGCCCGGGGATCAAGCGGTTGTCAGAATACCCATCTAAAGCGTTACCTAATTCTGCTTAAGTCATGGTTCTAGAGGCGTGTAATTTGCTACAATTTATGCATTTACAAGAACAATTAGAATAATACGTCAACTGAGGTAACTGAGGTAACAAGAGGCCGTATTTCACCAGATACGTGTGACCGTTTGCCCACTATTGCACTGTCATCGCTATTTAGGTTTCCTACTCTATGGTACAAGTCTTTCATTATATTATACAATTAAAATACAATACACAAAAATATGTCTAAAAAAGTTTTCCCTGAAATTCACATCAAGATGGCTTTTCTCTCCTCAGCCGTTCAGAGAGAAGGCGTCCCCAGACCGCGCTGAATGGGTGGGCATAAATAGTCGGTTGGTTGTTATAGTCCACCATAGGTCGTCCCTCATTGGCCCACTTGAACAGGCTGCCCTCTAAGTTATATACCTCTACTGCTGGCTTGTCAACATTCCCTGTGAACAGAAAACACCACAAATTGGCAGATTTTACTCGAATTACACAGCTCCTGCTTATCTACTGCTAGCCTGTCACCTCTCCTTGTATACAGAAAACACCACAGAATGGCAGATTTTGTTCTAATTACACCACTCATGCTTCTCTACTGCTAGCCTGTCACCACTCCTTGTGTACATATAGCACCACACAATGGCAGACTTTGCTCCAATTACACCACACATGCTTCTCTGCTGCTAGCCTGTCACCACTCCTGGTCTACAGATAACACCACAGATTGGCAGTTTGCTCTAATTACACCACGCATGCTTCTCTGCTGCTAGCCTGTCACCACTCCTGGTGTACAGAAAACACCACAGACTTGCAGATTTTGCTCTAATTACACCACTCATGCTTCTCTACTGCTAGCCTGCCACCAGTCATCGTGTACAGAAAACACCACAGAATGGCAGATTTTGCTCTAATTACACCACACACGCTTCTCTACTGCTAGCCTGTCACCACTCCTTGTGTACAGATAACACCACAGACTTGCAGATTTTGCTCTAATTACACCGCACACACTTCTCTATTGCTAGCCTGTCACCACTCCTGGTGTACAGAAAACACCACAGAATGGCAGATTTTGCTCTAATTACACCACTCATGCTTCTCTACTGCTAGCCTGCCACCAGTCATCGTGTACAGATAACACCACAGAATGGCAGATTTTGCTCTAATTACACCACACACGCTTCTCTACTGCTAGCCTGTCACCACTCCTTGTGTACAGATAACACCACAGAATAGCAGATTTTCTTCTAATTACACCGCACACACTCCTCTACTGCTAGCCTGTCACCACTCCTCGTGTACAGAAAACACCACAGATTGACAGATTTTGCTCTAATTACACCGCACACACTTCTCTGCTGCTAGCCTGTCACCAGTCCTTGTGTACAGAAAACACCACAGAATGGCACATTTTGCCCTAATTACACCACCCAAGCTTCTCTACTGCTAGCCTGTCACCACTCCTTGTGTACAGAAAACACCACAGAATGGCGCATTTTGCCCTAATTACACCACCCAAGCTTCTCTACTGCTAGCCTGTCACCACTCCTTGTGTACAGAAAACACCACAGAATGGCGCATTTTGCCCTAATTACACCACCCAAGCTTCTCTACTGCTAGCCTGTCACCACTCCTTGTGTACAGAAAACACCACAGAATGGCAAATTTTGCCCTAATTACACCACGCATGCTTCTCTACTGCTAGCCTGTCACCATTCCTTGTGTACAGAAAACACCACAGAATGGCAGATTTTGCCCTAATTACACCACGCATGCTTCTCTACTGCTAGCCTGTCACCACTCCGTGTATACAGATAACACCACAGAATGGCAGATTTTGCCCTAATTACACCACCCAAGCTTCTCTACTGCTAGCCTGTCACCACTCCTGGTGTACAGATAACACCACAGAATGGCGCATTTTGCTCCAATTACACCACCCAAGCTTCTCTACTGCTAGCCTGTCACCACTCCTGGTGTACAGAAAACACCACACAATGGCAAATTTTGCCCTAATTACACCACGCATGCTTCTCTACTGCTAGCCTGTCACCATTCCTTGTGTACAGAAAACACCACAGAATGGCAGATTTTGCCCTAATTACACCACGCATGCTTCTCTACTGCTAGCCTGTCACCACTCCTTGTGTACAGATAACACCACAGAATGGCAGATTTTGCCCTAATTACACCACCCAAGCTTCTCTACTGCTAGCCTGTCACCACTCCTGGTGTACAGATAACACCACAGAATGGCGCATTTTGCTCCAATTACACCACCCAAGCTTCTCTACTGCTAGCCTGTCACCACTCCTGGTGTACAGATAACACCACAGAATGGCGCACTTTGCTCCAATTACACCACCCAAGCTTCTCTACTGCTAGCCTGTCACCACTCCTGGTGTACAGAAAACACCACAGAATGGCAGATTTTGCTCTAATTACACTGCACACACTTCTCTACTGCTAGCCTGTCACCACTCCTGGTGTACAGAAAACACCACAGACTGGCAGATTTTGCCGTAATTACACCGCACACACATCTCTACTGCTAGCCTGTCACCACTGCTGGTGTACAGATAACACCACAGACTGGCAGATTTTGCCGTAATTACACCGCACACACATCTCTACTGCTAGCCTGTCACCACTGCTGGTGTACAGATAACACCACAGACTGGCAGATTTTGCCGTAATTACACCGCACACACTTCTCTGCTGCTAGCCTGTCACCACTCCTTGTGTACAGATAACACCACAGACTGGCAGATTTTGCCGTAATTACACCGCACACGCTTCTGTGCTGCTAGCCTGTCACCACTGCTGGTGTACAGATAACACCACAGACTTGCAGATTTTGCTGTAATTACACCGCACACGCTTCTCTGCTGCTAGCCTGTCACCACTGCTGGTGTACAGATAACACCACAGAATGGCAGATTTTGCTCTAATTACACCGCACACACTTCTCTACTGCTAGCCTGTCACCACTCCTTGTGTACAGATAACACCACAGAATGGCGCATTTTGCCCTAATTACACCACCCAAGCTTCTCTACTGCTAGCCTGTCACCACTCCTGGTGTACAGAAAACACCACAGACTGGCAGATTTTGCTCTAATTACACCGCACACGCTTCTCTACTGCTAGCCTGTCACCAATCCTTGTGTACAGATAACACCACAGAATGGCAGATTTTGCCCTAATTACACCACCCAAGCTTCTCTACTGCTAGCCTGTCACCACTCCTTGTGTACAGAAAACACCACAAAATGGCGCATTTTGCTCCAATTACACCACCCAAGCTTCTCTACTGCTAGCCTGTCACCACTCCTGGTGTACAGATAACACCACAGAATGGCGCATTTTGCCCTAATTACACCACACATGCTTCTCTGCTGCTAGCCTGTCACCACTCCTGGTGTACAGAAAACACCACAGAATGGCAGATTTTGCCCTAATTACACCACCCAAGCTTCTCTACTGCTAGCCTGTCACCACTCCTGGTGTACAGAAAACACCACAGACTGGCAGATTTTGCTCTAATTACACCACACACACTCCTCTACTGCTAGCCTGTCACCACTCCTGGTGTACAGAAAACACCACAGACTGGCAGATTTTGCTCTAATTACACCACACACACTCCTCTACTGCTAGCCTGTCACCACTCCTGGTGTACAGATAACACCACAGACTGACAGATTTTGCCGTAATTACACCGCACACACATCTCTACTGCTAGCCTGTCACCACTCCTGGTGTACAGAAAACACCACAGACTGGCAGATTTTGCCGTAATTACACCGCACACACATCTCTACTGCTAGCCTGTCACCACTCCTTGTGTACAGAAAACACCACAGAATGGCAGATTTTGCTCTAATTACACTGCACACACTTCTCTATTGCTAGCCTGTCACCACTCCTGGTGTACAAAAAACACCACAGACTGGCAGATTTTGCCGTAATTACACCGCACACACATCTCTACTGCTAGCCTGTCACCACTCCTGGTGTACAGAAAACACCACAGACTGGCAGATTTTGCTCTAATTACACCACACACACTCCTCTACTGCTAGCCTGTCACCACTCCTGGTGTACAGAAAACACCACAGACTGGCAGATTTTGCTCTAATTACACCACACACACTACTCTACTGCTAGCCTGTCACCACTCCTGGTGTACAGAAAACACCACAGACTGACAGATTTTGCCGTAATTACACCGCACACACATCTCTACTGCTAGCCTGTCACCACTGCTGGTGTACAGAAAACACCACAGAATGTCAGTCAGTTTTTCAGTTACCCCACATATGCTTAGTAATTTGCTTGTAATTCATTTGCTGAGCACAAGGTACATGTATTTAGCAACAAATAAAGCAATAAGCAACATGAAACAATATTAATATATACAATATACTACAATGAAATTGTCACCGTATCATAGATGAAAATACAGTATGAATGCGTGTTCAGCTCAGCAGCCAGTCGTGGATGAGATAATCCTAGATGTTAGAACATGTATAAAAAAAAAAATAATAAAATGAAAAAAAAAAATGGTGAAGAAATTGTCTATTACTTGCAATTTTGTGTGTAATTTTGAACCTGATCAAATTGATCTGCAATCTTTTCAACCACCAAAGCAATTTTATCAGAGGAATTTGTGCATAGAACTATTACGAAAATGATGCTAAAAATAATTTGTTTTTATCAATACAGATGCAAGCTTAATAAAACTGTGCAAACTATTTCTCTACACCCGATAGTCCTCTCAGAATGTTTCAAAACACTGGTTGCAGATGCGCCTGAAAAGGTCAAAGAATCAGTGTATGTTTCAGAAGATTTCAGCAACTTGAAGCTCAGCACTCCCCTGTTTGGGTATATGTGGTTATTTATGCCACTTAAATGCAGACTTCTATACGTATGTATTTATGTATGCTTGGGGTTTAACGTTGTACTTAACAATTTTTCAGTCATATGACGACATGGAGTCATTATTTGCCTGTACCATATATTGTGTCTGCCACCAATGATACCAGACAGGACACCCCACCCAGTGACATTATACAGACACTAATCTGTCATGTTTCCTAGCTCTAACCTCTCACTGCAGAGCGCCACGCCAGGCAGCAGCAGCAGCAAGTACCATTTTCAAAGTCTTTGGTATGACCCGACCAGGCTTTGATCCCGGGCTCTTTCGACTCTGATGTTGGCACTCTAATGATCAGGCAGACTTCTGTAATGGAGTCTCATGATTTATTGAGTGAGGTTCACACGAAACAATGGTTTACCTGAGTTAGTGGCCAGGTAGTCTTGTAGTCTCTCCACCATCCTGGATGACCTGTAGCCCAGTGAGCAATAACATACTACGGTTATCCTTCGAGCATTGTCCGAATCTGACAAAAGAATCAGAGATCACCCTTGAAAAGACTAGACTCAACTGCCAACTTCTTGATTCATTCATTTATTTTATGCTATACTGGTATTCAATAATATTTCTCTTGCACAGCGGCAACCAGCATTATGATAGGAGGAAACCGAACAGAGCCCAGGGGAAACCCTCCAACCATCAGCAGGTTGCTGACAGACCTTACCAAGTACAAACAATAAAGGAAGCAAGCATGAGCTGGACTTGAACTCACAACAACTGCACTGGTGACAGTGTTCCCGCATAGAAGCAGTTCCAGTACAGTGTCAAGTTACATACTCAAAAAATTCAAATTCATATCTAACCATCCTGCATTTGATTGGTCAGATTCCAGTGACAATGATGGCTTAGACAATAAAATGAAATCTCTGATTTTTTTTCTTTTATCGCTGATTTTGTCTCTTTGTGCAGCATAAAAACTGAAGTGTTTATGAATTTCATGCCCACAAATTAAGAGATACACTAACTATACAGGTTTACAGGTAAGAGCAATCAAAAAGATGTGAATAATGGTCACCAAAATGGCCACCAAAACAGGACAAGAAAAGCTATAACCAGTCATGTAAGTCACATGTCCTTCACATCCTGGTCAACTCTCTCTCTACCTCAACTTATCTGTGTCACGGTGTGACCAGGTGTGTGACAGAATGGACATGTCCTTCAGATCCGGGGTCAACTCTCTCTACCTCAGCTTACCTGTGTCACAACGTGACTCAGCTTACCTGTCTCACATGGTGACAGGTGTGTGATAGACTGGACATGACCTTCACATCCTGGTCAACTCTCTCTCTACCTCAGCTTACCTGTGTCACAACGTGACTCAGCTTACCTGTGTCACATGGTGACACGTGTGTGACAGACTGGACATGTCCTTCACATCTGGGTCAACTCTCTCTACCTCAGATTACGTATGTCACAGTGTGGCCAGGTGTGTGACAGACTGGACATGTCCTTCACATCCTGGTCAACTCTCTCTGTACCTCAACTTACCTGTGTCACGGTGTGGCCAGGTGTGTGACAGACAGGACATGTCCTTCATATCCGGGGTCAACTCTCTCTACCTCAGCTTACCTGTGTCACGACGTGACTCAGTTTACCTGTGTCACATGGTGACAGGTGTGTGATAGACTGGACATGACCTTCACATCCTGGTCAACTCTCTGTACTTCAGCTTACCTGTGTCACATGATGACCAGGTGTGTGACAGACAGGACATGTCCTTCATATCCAGGTCAACTCTCTCTATCTCAGCTTACCTGTGTCAAGAAGTGACTCAGCTTACCTGTGTCACATGGTGACAAGTGTGTGATAGACTGGACATGACCTTCACATCCTGGTCAACTCTCTCTACCTCAGCCTACCTGTGTCACATGATGACCAGGTGTGTGACAGACAGGACATGTCCTTCATATCCGGGTCAACTCTCTCTACCTCAGCCTACCTGTGTCACATGATGACCAGGCATGTGACAGACAGGACATGCCCTTCATATCCAGGTCAACTCTCTCTACCTCAGCTTACCTGTGTCACGACGTGACTCAGCTTACCTGTGTCACGACGTGACTCAGCTTACCTGTGTCACATGGTGACAGGTGTGTGATAGACAGGACATGTCATTCATATCCAGGTCAACTCTCTCTATCTCAGCTTACCTGTGTCACATGGTGACAGGTGTGTGATAGACTGGACATGACCTTCACATCCTGGTCAACTCTCTCTCTACCTCAGCCTACCTGTGTCACATGATGACCAGGTGTGTGACAGACAGGACATGTCCTTCATATCCGGGTCAACTCTCTCTACCTCAGCTTATCTGTGTCACGACGTGACTGCTTACCTGTGTCACATGGTGACAGGTGTGTGATAGACTGGACATGTCGTTCACATCCTGGTCAACTCTCTCTACCTCAGCTTACCTGTGTCACGGTGTGACCAGGTGTGTGACACACTGGAGATGTCCTTAACATCTGGGTCAATTCTCACAGCTTCAGGTAAATGGCTGACCTCATACTCTTCCACTGGCCGTGTGTCCTGTTTGAATACCAAACCATTAAGATTTCTAAAACAGCTGTTTAAAAGTTAGGTCATATACAAACTGAAATTACAAACTGGGCACGGAAATAAGATATTAAGATGGATTAAGAATGACTGGTGTTTTACGCCCTACTCAAACATATTTCACTCATGCCACTGCGACCAGCATTTTGGAGAGGAAGCCAGGATGAGCCGGACTTGAACTCACAACCGCAGTGGTGAAAAGCTCTGGAGTCATTGTGCTGCGCAGGTACGCGAACCACCTCAATTATCGAAGCCTCAGTTACAAATATGTATGTCCATTAATTGTGCATACATTATGCTATGATGACTTTACTGACTGTAGTTTTTAATTTCTGACAAAACTGTAAAAACTTGTGTTAAAATATTGCTGTTAATATATTGCTAATAAAATGATTGTTATTCCAATTTACGACCATGCGTGTAAATTGTCTTCAGTTCCTAGGAAAGAACCATTTTTTCTGTTTTGTGACCCTTACTTGTTTTGGGGTTACACACACTAAGACGCTCTCACAACCACTCCACTTTCTGACCAATACCCTCGTACCAGTAAAACAACCTCTCTCTTCTCTGCTGACGATCTCTCTCCGGCGTTCTCTCCCCTTGGTTCCTTCATCCACTGGGCTAACTTGTCGGTGGAGAGCTGACGGACATTTCTAAACCTGTGACGCACAGTTGACAACACCATCTTCATACTCAAACTAGGCTCACTATGTCCTGGTTGACCTTCAGCCATGGTCCATTTGGTCGTAGAATTTATTAGCTGGTGTAAACACAAATGGAAGTTTTCGTGTTTGTACCGGAACGTGAAAATTTATCACCTGTCCAGGACACCAGAAGAAATGTACATAAAACCTCCATAAGTGTCGATTTTTATTAAACAAATGCTAGATAATGAGGAAATCGATGACGAGGTACCTGTGTCGTATCGGTACATCGGTCGAATGAAAAAAAGAATCGAACTGATCAAATAACCCTTCCTGGCTTCCCCCTTACGCCCACGCCAGTGCTAACTTGTTGTGGCGAGCATTGTCTTTGTAGTGTCGCGAGCAAGGGGGAATAATTCATGTAATATAGCCTTTTCAGAGAAGTCTTCTGAAAGTCATTATTATTCAGCGCGGGAACACACTGGAAAAACATATATAATCGTATATCACGTCCGTCATGTTGGGGCCCATTCCTGGCTAAACAAAATTTTGCCGAATCCAACGTCTGAGCAGTCTATGACTAGATTTTAGGGCCTTGATACCATTTAAAAAGCCCTAGGAGCCTAGTTGTGGAAAATATCCACTCATAATACGCGGTAACTCTTTCCTGCAAATATGGTCGATTGTTTCAATCACATTTAACGCCATACTCGTGTTCTGCACTTACACCTGTACAATGGCTGTCAGTTTCGTGCATTTAGGAAACCAGGAGTAAAACACCCACCATTGACAAGCTACTGACAAACCTTCCAACATGTGAGATAGGCCTACAGGTATCCATACTTTAACAAGCGTTACACTGCTCAAACGGCCATCCAGTCATCTTCAACCTCTTCTTATTATCAACGCCCCACATACAGTGAGTGCGGAAGTACCAACAACCCTGGGGAAAACCACCGCCCTTTGGCAAGTTACTGACAGACTTTCCCACATCTGACTTAAGCCTACAGATATGCATACTACAACAAATATTAAGCTGCGTACACAGCCATCTTGGAATTACGCGTGAATTCCCTGCAGAAGGCTGGGATGAACCCTCGCCTTGTGCGTTCTAGTAATTTATAATATGATTGAGAGTTTAAAGCCGTAGTCAAGAATACTTCACTTGTACAACTGCAGCTGGTTGGTCTAACGCCCATACTCAGCCTAGCATTTGGCATACATACAATCCGTAAAAACATGAAAACCAAGTGATGTGAATGATCCAAGTCGAAACAGAATCGCAATGTGAAAAAGCTTTTTGTCGCATTACCACGATTTCTCAGGCACAAATGGGACAGACCCAAGGCCGACGTATTCAGTGTAGCTTTGCAGTAAAATCACACCAAAGACATCAGGCAGGACTCCCAACCATGTCATATACGGACACCACACTGGAAAGCCTACAGTGGAATCCCAGCCACCAGGATTGACCTTTGCTGTCTATTACTGTAATTCTTCAACCTTTTTTCATGTTTGAAAGGTGTTTATTCAAGCATATTCTGAAGGCATCATTCAGCATTTACTGATAAAACTATACTTTTTATGTAGCCCTGACACTGGGCAATCCAACAAATGTAATTTTCTTTTCCAAACAAAAAAAAAACACCCCAAAAATGGGCATAAATTGCACCGAAAGTTGCTCTTTCATATGCGAGAAGCTTGAAACATTAGGGTAATACATTTACAGCGGTGCCATGCAACCAGTCTGCCCACAAATCATCACCACCAAGGAAGAAAGGCAGAATTTACTACACAACTTTGGACTGTACTTTAGCCCAGAAAGAATTCCCACTGAAAGACTAACATAGTAACTGCTCACTTCTTACCAGCTTCTCTACAGAGCAAGCCAATAACAAACAATGATTTATTTGTTTATATATTTGTGTTTTACGCTGTACTTATGAATATTTCTCTTATGCGACAGCAGCCAGCATTATGGTGGGAGACCCACACCCATCTGTAGGTTGCTGGCAGACCTTCCCACATACGGCCGGAAAGGAAGCCAACATGAGCTGAACTTGAACTCACAGCAACCACACTAGTGAGAAGTTGTTTCACTGAGCCATTGAGCCATGCTCGCATGCTAACCCTTTTGGCCTCGGAGGCCCCCAACAAATCATGACATTAAAAACCAAAGAAAAAAGTCAAAATGAAATCATTTTTCATTTTTTTTTTTTTGAAGTTTCATAATATGAATATGAACAGTTTGCATGAATGACATGACTCCCAGTTGAGCAACGCCCCTTAACTTGCCATAAAGGATTTTCAACTGGTTCGATCTTTAACACAGCACCAAAACTATGATCAAATCTGGATCAATATGATGAAATGAAGATCATGAGATGTGTGAAACTTCCAAGAAAACTATCTTGGGAGACAAGTTAGCCTTGTTAACCTTAGCTAGGTTTGAGCAACTTAGAGGTCAGATTATTTCATACAATATTTGCATCTCGCAAAGTTGGCTTCCATCAATGTTAAGTCGCATAAAAAAAAGAAATAAAAGACGCATTTAGCATCAAATACATCAAGGTAATAAAATGTTTTAACTAATGTAGGACATGACTGTCCAACCAGGAATGCCAGCTTGTGTGCATACTGACATGGGGCAGGAACACAGACGGTGCCCTGAAAACACACAAGACAAAGTAAAGAAAATAAGTAACAATCAAGGATTGAATCAATGTTCATTCCCTCTAATCCTGTTTTTGATAATCATGCAAGACATCCTGCATGCATATCCAAAGTATGCTTCCACCAATGTTAACTGTCACATAAAAAAAAAAAAAAAAAAAATCGCATTTAGCATCAAATACATCAATGATTAAGGTATAAAAAAGTTCCAAACAATATTGGATATGACTTCTTTTTAAAAACAGACTTATTTTTTTAAGAATGAACAGTAAAAGTTATTTCCTTAACATGGAGTCTCTTCCTTCCTATAAAAACCATAAAACTAAAGACTTCAATCTAAAACAATTTTCAAACTGCAATAAATTTAACAAATGGATCAATTCGATTTATGCATATGCATAATCAACAATATAAGTCAAAGATGCTTCATGATCTTTTTTTGGGTGGGGGGGTGGGGGGCAAACTGAAAAATAATACCCCTGCTGACCTAAAGCAGCTCATATTCCTGCTCACTCCACCGTCAATGCAGAAATAATGACCAGAATGCAATGAGTAAAAAACATAAATTTAATATTGTTCGGGATGGCGCAGAAGCTGTGACGAGTTTTGCTCTTTCCTCTGTTGTTACCGTCTCAGAGGAAGAACAATCTGTCAGACAGGGACAGGTCCGGCTCTCTGTGGATGCTCTGTCCAACCAGAAATGCCAGCTTATGTGCATACTGACATGGGGCAGGAACACGAATGGTGCCCTGAAAACACACAAGACAAAGAAAAGAATGAAATAAAAAATAATAATAAAAAAAAAAGAACCTGCATGCAATCTTCTATCAAAATCAAACATGATGCAGTTCTTGTTGAACTCCAATCAGAATTAAAGAAATAACTGAAAATGCAAAACTTATGCATGGATCCTCATCTAAACTTACATAAAATAAAAAAGCATACACAATTTTATAAAAATTTCACAATATTTGAAGCAAATATTACAAAAACATCCACCACAAATGACTAACTTCTGAAAAAGTTTTCCAACTTGATTTGAACTCTCACACTCACTTACATCCCCGTCTTTTCAAGTGGAGGTTATGATAAAATGTTATTAAAGGACATACTTCCAAAAGATGACTTTTTTTTTAAAAACAATTCAGTTAAATACAAAACGACTAACGTCTGTATTTGACGCCTAACAGCTTACTGAGCCTATATTGCGCCCCATGCCCCCAAAACACAAAAATCTCAAGAGTATTACAAATGGAAATTTGTCACTAGTCTGTCGGCTAAACAAAATAATACGCAAATGAGGCAATACAGATTCCTTGCTTGAGGAGGATGATGCACACATGTAAACAATAAAGACTGTCACACACTGGGCATCAAAAAGCAGAAAATGGGGTTGACAGCATCCAGGAATTTGGGTCATGTTGCACTTTCTTGTCATTAGTACCGGTATGCTCATTTATGCATATTTTCCAGCAGTACTTGGAAATGGCTCAACGCCATGTCAAGTTTGAATCAACCGGCTTACACCCCCTCCACTGTTCTCCCCTTGATTTATTTATTTATTTATTTGATTGGTGTTTTACGCCGTACTCAAGAATATTTCACTTATACGACGGAGGCCAGCACTCACAGCGACCGCATTGTTGAGAGGCTTTCACCTAGCATTCACCTAATAAACTTGGTCGCTGGTTTAGCTCATTAACCCTTCATCTGACCGAGAAAAGAGCTGCCACAACAATTTTGGCACTTCAGAAGGGCTAAGTTTGCTACAGCAAAAACCATGAACTAAATGAAGGTGACAAGAGGCCTTACATTTCATAAATCCTTCACTAAAGGTTAGTTAGATCATCAAATCTGATCAAATGCAAAAGCCAGAATTTTAACATTATCTTCCTAAAAAATGTTGTCTGTGCTTACCGGCCAGTTGTAGTAGAGATGACACATCTTGTACGTGAGCCGCTGCATGTGGTCAGGCTTCAGACCGGATTTGTCCCAGATCACGTTATAATTGCACGGAGTTACCGTCCCTTGACGAACGGACTGTGACACCAGGAAGAAGTCATAGCTGCAGAAACACACATTTTTATAGTTAAGTTTTTTTTTTTTTTAAGATAATACAAATACATTGTGATATACAAATAGTTCAGATCACCAATTCTTCTGGGCCATTGATGTCTTCCCACTGCATGTAAAAGGGACTAAACACAAACACAGGCTAGTGGAATGCCTTTTTATAAAGCAATTACATGTACATACTTTGTGTTGTAAATTTTATTTTAAAGATTTCATCAATGTATCAGCCATTTCACCTCAGAAAGAAATTCTTCGGAACTTTCTGAGAGCAAAGTTATATCTGGCACATACAGCGTAGCCTCGCTATAACGCACTGCTTTGGGGACAGGTTCCCGAGTGTGTTATAGGCAACCTCGCACTACAATGAAATGACCTTTGGATCCAGTATACAGGGCTACAGTCTCTCTTACAGGTCATGATTTTGACACTGAACGAAGTTTTATCGAAGCAAAATGTGTTTTGTCAAATGTTTTCTTATTGTTAGTTTACTATAAGCGCAGGACATTTTTTGCTACCTAAGAATTCAAGCATTCCAGCACCGTCCTACGACAAAGCTAGCTTCGTACTGAGTAATCACAATCCTGTGCTGATCTACAGATCTACTAATCTCCTGTGCATGTTAAACATTTCCACAAGCTGAATCCAAGTAACTTTGAATAAAAAAAATGTTACATCTCATTTGGTATCAAATTTGTCCATGTCTGATCGTATCAGGAGTACCTCCTGGAACTTAAACGCCTCAGATTCAAAATGGCTGACTGCAGACGACTGTCAACCCAATCACGCGACCGCGTTATAGCTACTGAACAAAAAATA